>NC_084636.1:5620915-5673415 GCF_033978795.1 Nerophis ophidion | reverse complement strand
GTACTGCATCAAAAAACGACATCCGTGTGTAAAGGATATCATAACATGGGCTCAGGAACACTTCATAAAACGACTCTCAGTAACTACAGTTGGTCGCTACATCTGTAAGTGCAAGTTAAAACACTACTAAGCAAAACCAAACCCATTTATCAACAATATCCTGAAACGCCGCTGGCTTGGCTGGGCCCGAGCTCACCTAATATGGACTGATGCAAAGTGGAAAGGTATTCTTTGCTTTGACGAGTCCACATTTCATATTATATTTTGAAACAGAGGACGTGGTGTCCTCCAGAACAAAGAGGAAAATAACCATTCGGATTGTTATAGGCGCAAAGTTCAAAAGCCAGCATGTGTGATGGTATGGGGGTGCATTAGTGCCCAAAGGCATGGGTAACTTACACATCTGTGAAGGCACCATTAATGCTGAAAGGTCCATACAGGTTTTGGAGCAACATTAGTTGTCATCCAAGCAACGTTCTCATGGACGCCCCTGCTTATTTCAGCAAGACAAGTGTTACAACAGAGTGGCTTCGTTAAAAAAGAGTGCGGGTACTTTCCTGGCCCGCCTGCAGTCCAGACGTGTCTCCCATCAGAAATGTGTGGCGCATTATAAAGCGTAAATGACTGAAACTCTACATAAAACAAGAATGGGAAAGAATTCCACTTTCAAAGCTTCAACAATTATTTTCTTCAGTTACCAAATGTTTATTGAGTGTTGTTACAAGAAAAGGTGATGTAACACAGCGGTGAACATGCCCTTTCCCAACTACTTTGGCACGTGTTGCAGCCATGAAATTCTAAGTTAATTATTATTTGCAAAAAAAATAAAGTTTGAGTTTGAACATCAAATATCTTGTCTTTGTAGTGCATTCAACTGAATATGGGTTGAAAAGGATTTGCAAATCATTGTATTCTGTTTATATTTACATCTAACACAATTTCCCAACTCATATGGAAACGGGGTTTGTAATATATTTTCTAAATATGACATAAACCTTCCTAATTGTTAGGAATCCCACCGTTTATGTTATACATGCTTCACTGATGAAAGTATTTAGTAAGCACTGTTTTGTCCAACCAATTTCAGCCATCTTTGAACTCATCGTAGTTTGTTTTACAAGCACAACTTTCTCCGAAGCTGATAATATACTTCACTATTTTTTCAAATATTAGAAATACTGGTAACGTGTGTACATATTGTATTAGCTAATGTAGTTCAGTCGCCAATAATGATATTGATGCTAGTATCAAAATGCCAAATATCAGCGCCGATAATCTGTGGATCCCTAATTAGTTTTGTGTGTCATGCAGAGTTTAGTTTTCCGACATGGTCCCCGTGAAAGTGGACATTTTGTTGTCGTCGTAACGCGGTGAAAGCCATAAAAAAAGAGGAGTTGATGAACATAAATGTCTAGTTTCTGACCCGGAGTGAAGGAAGTAAGGGCCACAAGGCACTCGTTTCCTGCTCTCACCATTGTCTCCGCTCGTTTCCTCGCCAGGCCGTCTCTCAGCAAGACCTGGTCTACATGGCGATCCAGATCGCGTGCGGAATGAGCTACCTGGCCCGGCGAGAGGTCATCCACAAAGACCTGGCCGCCAGGAACTGTGTGTGAGTGGCCCACTTTCCCAAAGTCCGAGGGCGACCCCCGGTAACCTGGCTCTTCCCCACAGCATCGACGACAACATGCAGGTGAAGATCACGGACAACGCCCTGGCACGAGATCTCTTTCCCATGGACTACCACTGCCTGGGGGACAACGAGAACCGGCCCGTGCGCTGGATGGCTCTGGAAAGCCTGCTGGACAACGACTTCTCCAGCGCCAGCGACGTGGTGAGCAAACGTCTCCTTAGAACAGGGGTAGGGAACTTATGGCTCTAGAGCCAGATGTGGCTCTTTTGATGACTGCATCTGGCTCTCAGATAAATCTTAGCTGGCATTGCTTAACACGATAAGTAATGAATAATTCCACTGGTAATCAGTGCTAAAAATAACGTGCAAAATATAAAAAATTCTCATGCATTTAAATCCATCCACCTGTTCAAGAAGTCGCATTAATGGTAAGAAGTATTTTATGTCACAATGGGGGGGGTCGTTCTCCCAGGAAGGCAGACGGACTACTCGGGACATGGCATTTAGGTAAAAACATGATTTAATTTAAACTAAAAAAAGATACAAACAAAAATCGCTCACAGTGGAGGCACAACTTGGGCTAAGGAACAAAGCTAACGCATAAACAGAATATGAACATAAATCCAACAAAACTTGGCATGTCATGAAGCACGAAACTATGGCAAGGCATGAAACAAGTCAGCACAGAGCAAGAAAAGATCACATTGACGCCAGGGCGACTGACTGGCAAATACGAGCTTAAATACTGCCTCTGATTAGTGCTCGGGAAGCAGGTGAGCAGGCATTTTGTCCACCAGAGACAGGTGGACAAAATGAGTAACCAAGGAAACCAGACAAGGGAGTGGAAAAAAACAGGAACTTTAAGAGTCCAAAGGACAAACAGCACATGGCCAAACAAAAACATGATCAACAGACATGACATTTGATTTATTATTGGTTAGCTTCAGAATAACAATGTTATTAAAAAGAATAAGAGACTTATTATACTCTAAAAATGTTGGTCTTTGTTAAAAATGCACACATTTAGTTGTATTCAGTGTTAAATAATATGATATGGCTCTCACGGAAATACATTTTGAAATATTTGGCTTTCATGGCTCTCTCAGCCAAAAAGGTTCCCGACCCCTGCCTTAGAGCTTTGATCAAGTCAACACCCAGCAGACCTGCTTTGTTTTGGAATGTGCGGCTTCTTCCTCGCCCTGCTTTTTATTGTTGTTTTTTGTCATTTTGCTCCTGGGTTTTACTTCCTGTTTGTCTCAAAGTCCTTCCTGGTCCACATAAAACCAGAACCCAAACCGGTCTGACGTTGATACCCTGATTTTCAATTCACGGCATGAAGCCCATGTATGAAATCACTTCGTTCAAAACTTTGCAGCTGCTTCCTAAAAACAGCACAACTTTCCTGTCATGTATATATATATATATATATACATATTTTTTTTATGCAGAATGCTCCTAAAACAGTCTCCTGTCTTATACCAGGTCTTTAACTTGTTTTTATGCTGCAGATTCCTATAAACCGCACAACTCTCATGTCATGTACTGGATCTCTGAATTGTGTTTAAGCAGCAGATTCCTAAAAACAGCACAATTCTTTGTCATAAAGTTTATCTTTGACTAGTGTTTAAGCAGCATATTCTTAAAAACAGCACAAGTTTCCTGTCACATAAAGGATCTTTGACTAGTGTTTAAGCAGCATATTCTTAAAAACAGCACAAGTTTCCTGTCACATAAAGGATCTTTGCCTAATGGTTAAGCAGCAGATTCCTAAAAACAGCACAACTCTCCTGTCATATACTGGATTTTGGCTAATTTATGTATATGCTGCAGATTCCTAAAAACAGCACAACTCGCCTGTCATATACTGAATCTTTGACTTGTGTTTAAGCAGCATATTCTTAAAAACAGCACAATTCTTTGTCATACACTGAATCTTTGAATAGTATTTAAGCAGAAGATTCCTAAAAACACCACAATTCTTTGTCATAGAATAGATCTTTGACTTGTGTTTAAGTAGCACATTCCTAAAAAGAGCACAATTATTTTTCATTTTCTGAATCTTTGCTTAGTATTTAAGCAGCAGATTTCTGAAAACAGCACAATTATTTGTCATATAATCAATCTTTGACTAGTGTTTAAGCAGTAGATTCCTAAAACAGCACAACTCATGTCATGTACTGGATCTCTGAATTGTGTTTAAACAGCAGATTCCTAAAAACAGCACAATTCTTTGTCATAAAGTTTATCTTTGACTAGTGTTTAACAGCATATTCTTAAAAACAGCACAAGTTTCCTGTCACATAAAGGATCTTTGAATAGTGTATAAGCAGCAGATTCCTAAAAACAGCACAATTCTTTGTCATAAAGTTTATCTTTGACTAGTGTTTAACAGCATATTCTTAAAAACAGCACAAGTTTCCTATCACATAAAGGATCTTTGAATAGTGTATAAGCAGCAGATTCCTAAAAACAGAACAACTTGCCTGTCATATACTGAATCTTTGACTTGTGTTTAAGCAGCAAATTCTTAAAAACAGCACAATTCTTTGTCATACACTGAATCTTTGACTAGTATTTGAGCAGAAGATTCCCAAAAACACCACAATTCATTGTCATAGAATAGATCTTTGACTTGTGTTTAAGTAGCACTTTCCTAAAAACAGCACCATTATTTTTCATTTTCTGAATCTTTGCTTCGTATTTAAGCAGCAGATTTCTAAAAACAGCACAATTATTTGTCATATAATCAATCTTTGACTAGTGTTTAAGCAGCAGATTCCTAAAACAGCACAACTCTCCTGTCATGTACTGGATCTCTGAAATGTGTTTAAGCAGCAGATTCCTAAAAACAGCACAATTCTTTGTCATAAAGTTTATCTTTGACCAGTGTTTAAGCCGCATATTCTTAAAAACAGCACAAGTTTCCTGTCACATAAAGGATCTTTGAATAGTGTTTAAGCAGCAGATTCCTAAAAACAGAACAACTCTCCTGTCATATACTGAATCTTTGACTTGTGTTTAAGCAGCAGATTCTTAAAAACAGCACAATTCTTTGTCATACACTGAATCTTTGACTAGTATTTGAGCAGAAGATTCCTAAAAACACCACAATTCTTTGTCCTAAAATAGATCTTTGACTTGTGTTTAAGTAGCACATTACTAAAAACAGCACAATTCTTTTTCATTTTCTGAATCTTTGCTTAGTATTTAAGCAGCAGATTTCTAAAAACAGCACAATTATTTGTCATATAATCAATCTTTGACTAGTGTTCAAGCAGTAGATTCCTAAAACAGCACAACTCTCCTGTCCTATACTGGATCTTTGACGTGTGTTTAAACAGCAGATTCTTAAAAACAGCACAATTCTTTGTCATACACTGTATCTTTGACTAGTATTTAAGTAGAAGATTCCTAAAAACGGCACAATTCTTTGTCATACACTGAATCTATGAATAGTATTTAAGCAGAAGATTCCAAAAAATAGCACAATTCTTTGTCATATAATTGATTTTTGATTTGTGTCTAAGTAGCAGATTCCTAAAACAGCACAATTCTTTTTCATAAACTGAATCTTTAACTAGTATTTAAGCATCAGATTCACAAAAACAGCACAATTATTTGTCATACACTGAATCTTTAACTAGTATTTAAGCAGAAGATTTCTTAAAAACAGCACAATTATTCGTCATATAATAGATCTTTGATTTGTTTTTAAGTAGCAGATTCCTAAAAGCAGCACAATTATTAGGGACATTTTCCCCATTCCAAATAAATTGGCAATTTTTCAAACTTCCACCATTTCCACGTTTTTCAACCAAATCAAACCATTTCACCTTGAACATATTCCACTCATCGTTGACATTGAAACTATCATTTTTCCAAGTTAAAAAAAAATTCCAGGAATTTCGAGAATTCCAGTTTTTTCCAACCCTTTTTTCAGGCGACTATTCCATCCACATTTTTCAACTCATTTTAACCGTTCCACCGTCAAAACATTCCTCTTAATCAGGACAAAAAACTAAGTTGTTTTCCGAACTGGAAACATTTTCGTTTTTCCCGAAATTCCTTAATACCATTTCTCAATTAAAAATCTTACTACTTCAATATTTTTCGACCGATTTTGAAAAATTCCAACACCAACCATTTCAGCTCATTCGGAACATTCACATTTTTTTGCATTTTCCCCCCAAAAAATCCCTCTTTTTTTGAAATTCTCATTGAAAAGATTGGGACATTTTTCAAACTTCCACAACTTCTGCTCAAACCATTCCAACTTCAGAATATTCAGCCTGTTCAAGAATGTTGTGCTCCCTTTCAAAAACTGTAAAAAATAAATAAATAAAAAGATCCTGGATTTCCCAAAAATTGTCTGTCTTTAGGGACATTTTCCCCATTCCAAATAAATTGGCCATTTTTCAAATTTCCACGTTTTTCAACCAAATCAAACCATTTCACCTTGAACATATTCCACTCATTGTTGACATTGAAACTATCATTTTTCCAAGTTAAAAAAAATTCCAGGAATTTCGAGAATTCCAGTTTTTTCCAACCCTTTTTTCAGGCGACTATTCCATCCACATTTTTCAACTCATTTTAACCGTTCCACCGTCAAAACATTCCTCTTAATCAGGACAAAAAACACAGTTGTTTTCCGAACTGGAAACATTTCCGGTTTTCCCAAAATTCCTTAATACCATTTCTCAATTAAAAATGTTACTACTTCAATATTTTTCGACCAGTTTTGAAAAATTCCAACACCAACCATTTCAGCTCATTTAGAACATTCACAATTTTTTTTGCATTTCCCCCCCAAAAAATCCCTCTTTTTCTGAAATCCCCAAATTTCCATGAAATTCCCATTGAAAAGAATGGGACATTTTTCAAACTTCCACAACTTCCGCTCAAACCATTTCAACTTCAGAATATTCAGCCTGTTCAAGAATTTTGTGCTCTTTAAAAAAACTGTAAAAAAAATAATAAAATAAAAAATCCTGGATTTCCAAAAATTGTCTGTTTTTAGGGACATTTTCCCCATTCCAACTAAATTGGCCATTTTTCAAATTTCCACGTTTTTCAACCAAATCAAACCATTTCACCTTGAACATATTCCACTCATCGTTGACATTGAAACTATCATTTTTCCAAGTAAAAAAAAATTCCAGGAATTTTGAGAATTCCAGTTTTTTCCAACCCTTTTTTCAGGCGACTATTCCATCCACATTTTTCAACTCATTTTAACCGTTCCACCGTCAAAACATTCCTCTTAATCAGGACAAAAAACACAGTTGTTTTCCGAACTGGAAACATTTCCGGTTTTCCCGAAATTCCTTAATACCATTTCTCAATTAAAAATGTTACTACTTCAATATTTTTCGACCAGTTTTGAAAAATTCCAACACCAACCATTTCAGCTCATTTAGAACATTCACAATTTTTTTTTGCATTTTCCCCCCAAAAAATCCCTCTTTTTCTGAAATCCCCAAATTTCCATGAAATTCCCATTGAAAAGAATGGGACATTTTTCAAACTTCCACAACTTCCGCTCAAACCATTCCAACTTCAGAATATTCAGCCTGTTCAAGAATTTTGTGCTCTTTAAAAAAACTGTAAAAAAAATAATAAAATAAAAAATCCTGGATTTCCAAAAATTGTCTGTTTTTAGGGACATTTTCCCCATTCCAACTAAATTGGCCATTTTACAAATTTCCACGTTTTTCAACCAAATCAAACCATTTCACCTTGAACATATTCCACTCATTGTTGACATTGAAACTATCATTTTTCCAAGTTAAAAAAAATTCAAGGAATTTCGAGAATTCCAGTTTTTTCCAACACTGTTTTCAGGCGACTATTCCATCCACATTTTTCAACTCATTTTAACCGTTCCACCGTCAAAACATTCCTCTTAATCAGGACAAAAAACACAGTTGTTTTCCGAACTGGAAACATTTCCGGTTTTCCCGAAATTCCTTAATACCATTTCTCAATTAAAAATGTTACTACTTCAATATTTTTCGACCAGTTTTGAAAAATTCCAACACCAACCATTTCAGCTCATTTAGAACATTCACAATTTTTTTTGCATTTTCCCCCCAAAAAATCCCTCTTTTTTTGAAATTCTCATTGAAAAGATTGGGACATTTTTCAAACTTCCACAACTTCTGCTCAAACCATTCCAACTTCAGAATATTCAGCCTGTTCAAGAATGTTGTGCTCCCTTTCAAAAACTGTAAAAAATAAATAAATAAAAAGATCCTGGATTTCCCAAAAATTGTCTGTCTTTAGGGACATTTTCCCCATTCCAAATAAATTGGCCATTTTTCAAATGTCCACGTTTTTCAACCAAATCAAACCATTTCACCTTGAACATATTCCACTCATTGTTGACATTGAAACTATCATTTTTCCAAGTAAAAAAAAATTCCAGGAATTTTGAGAATTCCAGTTTTTTCCAACCCTGTTTTCAGGCGACTATTCCATCCACATTTTTCAACTCATTTTAACCGTTCCACCGTCAAAACATTCCTCTTAATCAGGACAAAAAAACACAGTTGTTTTCCGAACTGGAAACATTTCCGGTTTTCCCGAAATTCCTTAATACCATTTCTCAATTAAAAATGTTACTACTTCAATATTTTTCGACCAGTTTTGAAAAATTCCAACACCAACCATTTCAGCTCATTTAGAACATTCACAATTTTTTTTTGCATTTCCCCCCCAAAAAATCCCTCTTTTTCTGAAATCCCCAAATTTCCATGAAATTCCCATTGAAAAGAATGGGACATTTTTCAAACTTCCACAACTTCCGCTCAAACCATTCCAACTTCAGAATATTCAGCCTGTTCAAGAAAAACTGTAAAAAAAATAATAAATAAAAAAAATCCTGGATTTCCAAAAATTGTCTGTTTTTAGGGACATTTTCCCCATTCCAACTAAATTGGCCATTTTTCAAATTTCCACGTTTTTCAACCAAATCAAACCATTTCACCTTGAACATATTCCACTCATCGTTGACATTGAAACTATCATTTTTCCAAGTAAAAAAAAATTCCAGGAATTTTGAGAATTCCAGTTTTTTCCCCATTCCAAATAAATTGGCAATTTTTCAAACTTCCACCATTTCCACGTTTTTCAACCAAATCAAACCATTTCACCTTGAACATATTCCACACATCGTGGACAATGAAACTAGCATTTTTCCAAGTTAAAAAAAATTCCAGGAATTCCAGTTTTTTCCAACCCTTTTTTGACCCTTTTTTCAGGCGACTACTCCATCCACATTTTTCAACCGTTCCACCGTCAAAACATTCCTCTTAATCAGGACAAAAAACACAGTTGTTTTCCGAACTGGAAACATTTCCGGTTTTCCCGAAATTCCTTAATACCATTTCTCAATTAAAAATGTTACTACTTCAATATTTTTCGACCAGTTTTGAAAAATTCCAACACCAACCATTTCAGCTCATTTAGAACATTCACAATTTTTTTTGCATTTTCCCCCCAAAAAATCCCTCTTTTTCTGAAATCCCCAAATTTCCATGAAATTCCCATTGAAAAGAATGGGACATTTTTCAAACTTCCACAACTTCCGCTCAAACCATTCCAACTTCAGAATATTCAGCCTGTTCAAGAATTTTGTGCTCTTTAAAAAAACTGTAAAAAAAATAATAAAATAAAAAATCCTGGATTTCCAAAAATTGTCTGTTTTTAGGGACATTTTCCCCATTCCAACTAAATTGGCCATTTTACAAATTTCCACGTTTTTCAACCAAATCAAACCATTTCACCTTGAACATATTCCACTCATTGTTGACATTGAAACTATCATTTTTCCAAGTTAAAAAAAATTCCAGGAATTTTGAGAATTCCAGTTTTTTCCAACACTGTTTTCAGGCGACTATTCCATCCACATTTTTCAACTCATTTTAACCGTTCCACCGTCAAAACATTCCTCTTAATCAGGACAAAAAACACAGTTGTTTTCCGAACTGGAAACATTTCCGGTTTCCCCGAAATTCCTTAATACCATTTCTCAATTAAAAATGTTACTACTTCAATATTTTTTGACCAGTTTTGAAAAATTCCAACACCAACCATTTCAGCTCATTTAGAACATTCACAATTTTTTTTGCATTTTCCCCCCAAAAAAATCCCTCTTTTTCTGAAATCCCCAAATTTCCATGAAATTCCCATTGAAAAGAATGGGACATTTTTCAAACTTCCGCTCAAACCATCCCAACTTCAAAATATTCAGCCTGTTCAAGAATTTTGTGCTCTTTAAAAAAACTGTAAAAAAATAATAAAATAAAAAATGCTGGATTTCCAAAAATTGTCTGTTTTTAGGGACTTTTTCCTCATTCCAAATAAATTGGCCATTTTTCAAATTTCCACGTTTTTCAACCAAATCAAACCATTTCACCTTGAACATATTCCACTCATTGTTGACATTGAAACTATCATTTTTCCAAGTTAAAAAAAATTCCAGGAATTTCGAGAATTCCAGTTTTTTCCAACCCTTTTTTCAGGCGACTATTCCATCCACATTTTTCAACTCATTTTAACCGTTCCACCGTCAAAACATTCCTCTTAATCAGGACAAAAAACACAGTTGTTTTCCGAACTGGAAACATTTCCGGTTTTCCCGAAATTCCTTAATACCATTTCTCAATTAAAAATGTTACTACTTCAATATTTTTTGACCAGTTTTGAAAAATTCCAACACCAACCATTTCAGCTCATTTAGAACATTCACAATTTTTTTTGCATTTTCCCCCCAAAAAATCCCTCTTTTTCTGAAATCCCCAAATTTCCATGAAATTCCCATTGAAAAGAATGGGACATTTTTCAAACTTCCACAACTTCCGCTCAAACCATTCCAACTTCAGAATATTCAGCCTGTTCAAGAATTTTGTGCTTTCTTTCAAAAACTGTAAAAAAAAAAATAAATAAAAAAAATCCTGGATTTCCAAAAATTGTCTGTTTTTAGGGACATTTTCCCCATTCCAAATAAATTGGCAATTTTTCAAACTTCCACCATTTCCACGTTTTTCAACCAAATCAAACCATTTCACCTTGAACATATTCCACACATCGTGGACAATGAAACTAGCATTTTTCCAAGTTAAAAAAAATTCCAGGAATTCCAGTTTTTTCCAACCCTTTTTTTGACCCTTTTTCAGGCGACTACTCCATCCACATTTTTCAACCGTTCCACCATCAAAACATTCCTCTTAATCAGGACAAAAAACAAAGTTGTTTTTCAAACTGGAAAAATTCCCGAAATTCCAGGAATTCCTAAATACCATTTCTCAATTAAAAATATTACTACTTCAACATTTCTCGATCGATTTTGAAAAATTTCAACACCAACCATTTCAACTCATTTAAAACATTCCTTTTAAAAACTTTTTTTTTTGCATTTTCCCCCCAAAAAATCTTTTTCCTGAAATCCCCAAATTTCCATGAAATTCCCATTGAAAAGAATGGGACATTTTTCAAAGTTCCACTCAAACCGTCCCAACTTCAAAATATTCAGCCTGTTCAAGAATTGTATGCTCCCTTTCAAAAACTAAAAAAAAAAATTAAAAATCCTGGATTTCCAAAAATTGTCTGTTTTTAGAGACATTTTCCCCATTCCAAATAAATTGGCAATTTTTCAAACTTCCACCATTTCCACGTTTTTCAACCAAATCAAACCATTTCACCTTGAACATATTCCACTCATCGTTGACATTGAAACTATCATTTTTCCAAGTTAAAAAAATTCAAGGAATTCCAGTTTTTTCCAACCCTTTTTTTGACCCTTTTTTCTGGCGACTGCTCCACCCACATTTTTCAACCCATTTCAACCGTTCCACCATCAAAACATTCCTCTTAATCAGGAAAAAAAACAAAGTTGTTTTTCAAACTGGAAAAATTCCCGAAATTCCAGGAATTCCTAAATACCATTTATCAATTAAAAATATTACTACTTAAACATTTCTCGATCGATTTGAAAAAATTCCAACACCAACCATTTCAACTCATTCAGAACATTCCATTTGAAAAAAAATTTTTTTTGCATTTCCCCCCCAAAAAATCCTTTTCCTGAAATCCAAATTTCCATGAAATTCCCATTGAAAAGAATGGGACATTTTTCAAAGTTCCACTCAAACCGTCCCAACTTCAAAATATTCAGCCTGTTCAAGAATTGTGCGCTCCCTTTCAAAAACTGAAAAAAAATTAATATATTTTAAAAAATCCCCAGATTTCAAAGAATTCTCCGTTTCTAAGGACATTTTCCCCATTTCAAATGAATTATCAATTTTTCGCACCTCCACAAATCCAACATTTTTCAACTCACTCATCCTGGACATTCAAACTAAGTCTTTCCCAAGTTCCAAACCAAATTCCGCTTATCCTGGGAAATCAAATGCTTTAACGTTGAAAACATTCCAACATTCAAACAATTCTTACAGTTATACTTCATTCTGTCAGCATTGGAGTATTCACATGCAATTCCTTCAGTTAGTGCCTCATCTATTTCATTTATAAACTACTTTCAGACTGTAACTGTAATTGTTATATATTGTATGTATGATATAGACATAACATAATATATTATATCAATATATAAAATATACTGTACATATATTATGTAAATATTACGGTCTAGTATTATATAATTGGTCTATTTATACCTGCATTGTCCATTCCATCCTTACCCTTTCCATCTTTTGTAACTGAGCTACTGTGTGGAACAATTTCCCTTGTGGATCATTAAAATGTGTCTAACTCTATGATTTTAGCCAAAGGCAAATTTTTGCTGCCACACGTAGGAAACCGGTCCGTTAAAGTAATGCATACATTAAACCGGTTCCTGGTGGAAAAAAGGTTGAGAACCCCTGCTGTAGATTTAACAGTAAAAAAAACAAAAACTGGCAGCTCAGGCGCCCTAGAATTGTACTGTAAAAATGAAAGTGATAACATTTTTTGTTTTCAATGTACAGTAATCACACCATAAAAGTTAAAGGGGAACATTATCACAATTTCAAAATGGTTAAAAACCATAAAAATCAGTTCCCAGTAGCTTGTTGTATTTTTTGAAGTTTTTTTCAAAATTTTACCGGTCTCGGAATATCCCTAAATAAATCTTTAAAGTGCCTTATTTTCGGCTCTCTGCGAAGACACTGGCCATTTCCCTGTGACGTCACACAGTGCTGCCAATGTAAACAAACAATGGGAATACCACAGCAAGACATAGCGACATTAGCTCGGATTCAAACTCGGATTTCAGCGACTTAAGCGATTCAACAGATTACGCATGTATTGAAACAGATGGTTGGAGTATGAAAATATTGAAGAAGAAACTGAAGCCATTGAGCGAATAGCTATTGACGCTATTCATAGCCATAGCATGGCCGAAATAGCTGCGTTAGCATCGCCGGTAAAATGTGCGGACCAAACGATCAGGATTTTCGCATCTTTTGACACTGGAGCAACTTAAATCCGTCGATTGGTAAGTGTTTGTTTTGCATTAAATGTGGGTGGAAGGAAACGTAATATAGTTGCAAATGCATCTGCAGGTTATCCATACATTTCTGTGCCATGTCTGCTTTAGCACCGCCGGTAAATAGCATGTTAGCATCGATTAGCGTAGCATGTTAGCATCGATTAGCTGGCTGTCAACATTAACAAAACTCACCTTTGTGATTTCGTTGACTATCGTTGCAAATGCATTTGCAGGTTATCCATACATCTCTGTGCCATGTCTGCCTTAGCATCGCCGGTCAAATGTGGAGACACTCTGGCACATTCAATGGGGGTCTGGCGGCAGACACTTTGGCATCTTGGGGCCAGCGGTGCAACTTGAATCCCTCCCTGTTAGTGTTGTTACACCCTCCGACAACACACCGTCGAGGCATGATGTCTCCAAGGTTCCAAAAAATAGTCAAAAAAACGGAAAATAACAGAGCTGAGACCCGGTGTTTGTAATGTGTTGAAAATGAAAATGGCGGGTGTGTTACCTCGGCGACGTCACATTCTGACGTCATCGCCTCCAGCGCGATAAACAGAAAGACGTTTAATTTGCCAAAATTCACCCATTTAGAGTTCGGAAATCGGTTAAAAAAATAGATGGTCTTTTTTTCTGCACCATCAAGGTATATATTGACGCTTACATAGGTCTGGTGATTATGTTCCCCTTTAAGGTAAAAGAGCATGTTTGCTTAGACTTAAACTTCCTTCTTATTGTCATTCATATTTGAACTTCACAGTACAGATAAGAACAACATTTTGTTGCATTAGCTCAAGGTAGTGCAGGATAAAAAATCAATAAGGTGCAGATATAAATAAATAGATTACTTTACAGATAAATATATTGCACTTTTGCATATGCATCCACGTTTATGGATGTATGTTATATTGTCTCTGCAGCATCACGTGGACCGGTTCCTCTCTTTAAGAAGGGGAACTGGAGGGTGTGTTCCAACTATCGTGGGATCACACTCCTCAGCCTTCCCGCTAAGGTTTATTCAGGTGTACTGGAGAGGAGGCTACGTCGGATAGTCCAACCTCGGATTCAGGAGGAACCGTGTGGTTTTCGTCCTGGTCGTGGAACTGTGTACCAGGACTATACTCTGGGCAGGGTTCTTGAGGGTGCATGGGAGTTTGCCCAACCAGTCTACATGTGCTTTGTGTACTTGGAGAAGGCTTTCGACCGTGTCCCTCGGGAAGTTCTGCTCAGAGAGTATGGGGTATCGGACTGTCTGATTGTGGCGGTCCGCTCCCTGTGTGATCAGTGTCAGACCTTGGTCCGCATTGCCGGCAGTAAGTCGGACACGTTTCCAGTGAGGGTTGGACTCCGCCAAGGCTGCCCTTGGTCACCCATTCTGTTCAGAACTTTTATGGACAGAATTTGTAGGCGCAGTCAAGGCGATGAGGGGATCCGGTTTGGTGGCTGCAGGATCAGGTCTCTGCTTTTTGCAGATGACGTGGTCCTGATGGTTTCATCTGGCCAGGATTTTCAGCTCTCACTGGATCGGTTCACAGCCGAGTGTGAAGCGACCGGGATGAGAATCAGCACCTCCGAGTCCCTGGTTCTCGCCCGGAAAAGGGTGGAGTGCTATCTCCGGGTTGGGGAGGAGACCCTGCCCCGAGTGGAGGTGTTCAAGTACCTAGGAGTCTTGTTCACGAGTGGGGGAAGAGTGGATCGTGAGGTGGACAGGCGGATCGGTGCGGCGTCTTCAGTAATGCGGACGCTGTATCGATCCGTTGTGGTGAAGAAGGAGCTGAGCCGGAAGGCAAAGCTCTCAATTTACCGGTCGATCTACGTTCCCATCCTCACCTATGGTCATGAGCTTTGGGTTATGACCAAAAGGACAAGATCACGGGTACAAGCGGCCGGGTGGCGGGGCTCTCCCTTAGAGATAGTTCGAGAAGCTCTGTCATCCAGGAGGAACTCAAAGTAAAGCCGCTGCTCCTCCACATGGAGAGGAGCCAGATGAGGTGGTTCGGGCATCTGGTCAGGATGCCACCCGGGGCCGCTTGTAAGAGGCCACGGGGAAGACCCAGGCCTGGGAACGCCTCGGGATTCCCTGGGAAGAGCTTGACGAAGTGGCTGGGGAGAGGGAAGTCTGGGGCTCCCTGCTTAGGCTGCTGCCTCCGCGACCCATCTTTGGATAAGTGGAAGAAGATGGATGGATGGATGGCAGCAACATTTTGTTCTTATCTGTACTGTAAAGTTCAAATGTGAATGACAATAAAGGAAGTCTAAGTTTAACGTGTGTTTATAGATGTAGGAGCGGTATAGCTCGGTTGGTAGAGTGGCCATGCCAGCAACTTGAGGGTTCGAGGTTCGATCCCCGCTTCTGCCATCCGAGTCACTGCCGTTGTGTCCTTGGGCAAGACACTTTACCCACCTGCTCCCAGTGCCACCCACACTGCTTTAAATGTAACTTAGATATCGGGTTTCACTCTGAAAAAGCGCTTTGAGTCACTAGAGAAAAGCGCTATATAAATATAATTCACAATTCACATGTTTGTGATGAATGTCATGAACTAATAGGTTAACTTGGACATCCTGGTCTAAATCCGTACAGGCTGGACGTTGCCCGGCATCCCAGAAATAACTCTGACCTTTTTCGAGGTCCCGCCGTATTTGTGTCATTGTCAGAGCGGTGGTCAAGGTGCAGGCGGGCAGACAAACCCCTCCGCATTCCTCCTATGGTCACGACGCCTGGCGGGAAGCCAAGAACGGCAGCACCCGCCTCCCCTCCTGGCAGTCCACAGAGGCCTGCTAATAGCTAGCGGCTAAGCACGGCCTCTCAGGCATGACGCACGCCGAATGTGACGCACTTCAGCGCGCCACAAACTCGTTTGTTTATGGTTTTCGCCGTGATTTTCTGCACCTCACTGAATGAACCAATGCTGTTTCGCCGTACAAGTGTAGTAAGATGAATCACGTCTGCACGTCCTTACACGTCTTTGTTTCACAACCATCCCACGCTCGCTGTTTACAAACTGGACTGACAGGTGTTTGCGTCGTTTATGTGGTCCCAGGTTTCCTTTCATTCATGTTTTTGGATAGTTCTGTAAGGTGATTGCTGTTTATCATCCCTAATGACCGTTAGAGGGGAACTGCGCTTGTTTGGGAATATATCCCATCATTCACAATGCTCATGTTGGACAACACACATTTTAATGCATTCTAAATAGCAAACAAATGCTAGCAAAAGTGAGCTAACAATCACTCCAAAATAAAAACGCATCTGAAAGCTCCAACGTTTTATATACACGCTGTAAGTATGCAGTAGTAACAGGCACATTAATAGTAGCGTGTAATATTTACATATTTTTGTAGGTACATATGTCATACAGTAACCGGCACATTCATAATAATGTGTAATATTTACGTATTTTTGTAAGTATATATGTTGTGTAGTACAGGCACATTCATAATAATGTGCAATATTCACGTATGTTTGTAATATATATGTTGTGTAGTAATAGGTACACTCATAACATGTAATATTTACATATTTTTGTCAGTATATATGTCATGTAGTAACAGGCACACTCATAACATGTAATAATTACGTATTTTTGTAAGTATATATGTTGTGTAGTAACATGTACATTCATAACGTGTAATATTCACGGATTTTTGTAAGTATATATGTCATACAGTAACAGGCACATACATAATAATGTGTAATATTTATGTACTTTTGTAAGTATATATGTTTTGTAGTAACAGGCTCACTCATAACGTGTAATTATTAAGTATTTTTGTACGTATATATGTCATGTAGTAACAGGCACACTCATGTGTAATATTTATGTTCTTTTGTAAGTATATATGCCATGTAGTAACAGGCACACTCATAAGTAATGAGTAATATTGAACGTATTTTTGTAAGTATATGTGTTGTGTAGTAACATGTACAATTCATAACGTGTAATATTTACGTATTTTTGTAAGTATATATGTAAGTATATAAAACGTCATACAGTAACATGCACATCATAACGTGTAATATTTACGTATTTTTGTAAGTATATTTGTTGTGTAGTAACACGCACATTCATAATAACGTGTAATATTTACGTATTTGTGTAAGTAAATATGTCATGTAGTAACAGGCACACTCATAACGTGTAATAATTACGTATTTTTGTAAGTATATATGTCATGTAGGAACAGGCACATTCATAACGTGTAATATTTACGTATTTTTGTAAGTATATATGTCGTACAGTAACAGGCACATTCATAATAATGTGTAATATTTACGTATTTTTGTAAGTATATATGTTGTGTAGTAACAGGCACACTCATAACTTGTAATATTTACGTATTTTTGTAAGTATATAAACGTCATACAGTAACATGCACATTCATAACGTGTAATGTTTACGTATTTTTGTAAGTATATTTGTTGTGTAGTAACAGGAACATTCATAATAATGTGTAATATTTACGTATTTGTGTAAGTATGTATGTCATGTTGTAACAGGCACATTCATAACTTGTAATATTTACGTATTTGTGTAAGTATATATGTTGTGTAGTAACAAGCACACTCATAACGTGTAATATTTACGTATTTTTGTAAGTATATATGTAAGTATATAAACGTCATACAGTAACATGCACATTCATAACGTGTAATATTTACGTATTTTTGTAAGTATATTTGTTGTGTAGTAACACGCACATTCATAATAACGTGTAATATTTACGTATTTGTGTAAGTATGTATGTCATTTTGTAAACAGGCACATTCATAACTTGTAATATTTACGTATTTGTGTAAATAAATATGTCATGTAGTAACAGGCACATTCATAATAATGTGTAATATTTACGTATTTTTGTAAGTATATATGTTGTGTAGTAACAGGCACACTCATAACTTGTAATATTGACGTATTTTTGTAAGTATATGTGTTGTGTAGTAACATGTACATTCATAACGTGTAATATTTACGTATTTTTGTAAGTATATATGTAAGTATATAAACGTCATACAGTAACATGCACATTCATAACGTGTAATATTTACGTATTTTTGTAAGTATATTTGTTGTGTAGTAACACGCACATTCATAATAACGTGTAATATTTACGTATTTGTGTAAGTAAATATGTCATGTAGTAACAGGCACACTCATAACGTGTAATAATTACGTATTTTTGTAAGTATATATGTCATGTAGGAACAGGCACATTCATAACGTGTAATATTTACGTATTTTTGTAAGTATATATGTCGTACAGTAACAGGCACATTCATAATAATGTGTAATATTTACGTATTTTTGTAAGTATATATGTTGTGTAGTAACAGGCACACTCATAACTTGTAATATTTACGTATTTTTGTAAGTATATAAACGTCATACAGTAACATGCACATTCATAACGTGTAATGTTTACGTATTTTTGTAAGTATATTTGTTGTGTAGTAACAGGAACATTCATAATAATGTGTAATATTTACGTATTTGTGTAAGTATGTATGTCATGTTGTAACAGGCACATTCATAACTTGTAATATTTACGTATTTGTGTAAGTATATATGTTGTGTAGTAACAAGCACACTCATAACGTGTAATATTTACGTATTTTTGTAAGTATATATGTAAGTATATAAACGTCATACAGTAACATGCACATTCATAACGTGTAATATTTACGTATTTTTGTAAGTATATTTGTTGTGTAGTAACACGCACATTCATAATAACGTGTAATATTTACGTATTTGTGTAAGTATGTATGTCATTTTGTAACAGGCACATTCATAACTTGTAATATTTACGTATTTGTGTAAATAAATATGTCATGTAGTAACAGGCACATTCATAATAATGTGTAATATTTACGTATTTTTGTAAGTATATATGTTGTGTAGTAACAGGCACACTCATAACTTGTAATATTTACGTATTTTTGTAAGTATATAAACGTCATACAGTAACATGCACATTCATAACGTGTAATGTTTACGTATTTTTGTAAGTATATTTGTTGTGTAGTAACAGGAACATTCATAATAACGTGTAATATTTACGTATTTGTGTAAGTATATATGTCATGTTGTAACAGGCACATTCATAACTTGTAATATTTACGTATTTGTGTAAGTATATACGTTGTGTAGTAACAAGCACACTCATAACGTGTAATATTTACGTATTTTTGTAAGTATATATGTAAGTATATAGACGTCATACAGTAACATGCACATTCATAACGTGTAATATTTACGTATTTTTGTAAGTATATTTGTTGTGTAGTAACACGCACATTCATAATAACGTGTAATATTTACGTATTTGTGTAAGTATGTATGTCATTTTGTAACAGGCACATTCATAACTTGTATTATTTACGTATTTGTGTAAGTAAATATGTCATGTAGTAACAGGCACACTCATAACGTGTAATAATTACGTATTTTTGTAAGTATATATGTCATGTAGGAACAGGCACATTCATAACGTGTAATATTTACGTATTTTTGTAAGTATATATGTCGTACAGTAACAGGCACATTCATAATAATGTGTAATATTTACGTATTTTTGTAAGTATATATGTTGTGTAGTAACAGGCACACTCATAACTTGTAATATTTACGTATTTTTGTAAGTATATATGTTGTGTAGTAACAGGCACACTCATAACTTGTAATATTTACGTATTTTTGTAAGTATATAAACGTCATACAGTAACATGCACATTCATAACGTGTAATGTTTACGTATTTTTGTAAGTATATTTGTTGTGTAGTAACAGGAACATTCATATTAACGTGTAATATTTACGTATTTGTGTAAGTATGTATGTCATGTAGTAACAGGCACATTCATAACTTGTAATATTTACGTATTTGTGTAAGTATATACGTTGTGTAGTAACAAGCACACTCATAACGTGTAATATTTACGTATTTTTGTAAGTATATATGTCATGTAGTAACAGACCCACTCATAATAACGTGTAATATTGACGTATTTTTGTAAGTATATATGTTGTGTAGTAACAGGCACATTCATAATAATGTGTAATATTTACGTATTTTTGTAAAAATATAGGTTTTGTAGTAATAGGCACACTCATAACGTGTAATAATTACGTATGTTTGTAAGTATATGTGTCGTGTAGTAACAGGCACACTCATAACGTGTAATAATTACGTATTTTTGTAAGTATATTTGTTGTGTAGTAACAGGCACATTCATAACGTGTAATATTTACGTATTTTTGTAAGTATATATGTCATGTAGTAACAGACCCACTCATAATAACGTGTAATATTGACGTATTTTTGTAAGTATATATGTTGTGTAGTAACAGGCACATTCATAACGTGTAATATTTACATATTTTTGTAAGTATATACTGTATGTTGTGTAGTAACAGGCACACTCATAATGTGTAATATTGACGTATTTTTGTAAGTATATGTGTTGTGTAGTAACAGGCACACTCATAACGTGTAATATTTACGTATTTTTTTAAGTATATATGTCATACAGTAACAGGCACTTCATAATAATGTGTAATATTTAAGTTTTTTTGTAAATATATATGTTGTGTAGTAACAGGCACACTCATAACATTTAATAATTACGTATTTTTGTAAGTATATTTGTTGTGTAGTAACAGGCACATTCATAACGTGTAATATTTACGTATTTTTGTAAGTATATATGTCATGTAGTAACAGACCCACTCATAATAACGTGTAATATTGACGTATTTTTGTAAGTATATTTGTTGTGTAGTAACAGGCACATTCATAACGTGTAATACTGTATTTACGTATTTTTGTAAGTATATATGTCATGTAGTAACAGACCCACTCATAATAACGTGTAATATTTACATATTTTGTAAGTATATATGTTGTGTAGTAACAGGCACCTTCATAATAATGTGTAATATTTACGTATTTTGTAAAATAAGTTGTGTAGTAACAGGCACATTCATAACGTGTAATATTTACATATTTTTGTAAGTATATATGTTGTGTAGTAACAGGCACACTCATAACGTGTAATATTTACATATTTTTGTATGTATATATGTCATTCAGTAACAGGCACACTCATAATAACGTGTAATATTGACGTATTTTTGTAAGTATACCGTATTTCCTTGAATAGCCGCCGGGGCGCTAACTAATTAAAACCTCTCTCTCGCTCATGGCGCTTATTCAAAGCAATGCGGTAAAAGCAGAGCAGAGGCGCCAATAAATAAATTTAAAACCTCTTCTCACCCCTGCGCTTACCAATGGCATGCAGTAAAAAATTGAGATTGATAAAGAAAAATTATAATAATAAAAAATTATTTTGCGTCCGCGGCCCCGGTGGTTGGGGACCATTGCTCTACAGCCATGTCACGCCCACTTTTACACCATGCTGTCTGCGTGCCGGCCGGACGCATGCATTTCTCTGCTTCTTAAACGAGATTGCAATGCATACTTGGTCAACAGCCATACCTTTTACACTGATGGTTGTGATGTAGGCAGCTTTAACACTCTTGCTGGTGTGCGCCACACTCTGTGAACCTACACCAAACACATTTCTGGAGACCATTGGCTCTGTGGCACATTCTAAACGCAGCATAGGGATTACCCATAATGCCGTGCATCCGTGACTGGGGATATATTATACACGTGTCCCCAACCCCGCCCACCTCAACCGACGCGCGTGTTGCTAGCGCGTGTAAAACATAGCCAAGAGTCATGGATACCATTGCATTCTGGGTTAGTGTTATGTTGCGTTTATAATGTGTTAGAGAGCCAATGTTCTCCAGAAATGTGTTTGGTGTGGGTTCACAGAGTGTGGCGCATATCATTAAGAGTGTTAAAGTTATTCTATATCACAACCGTTAGTGTGATCTGTATGGCTGTGGAACAAGACCCCTGATTTATACACGGTAGAAGCAAAACACAACTCCTCCGCCATTTTAAAATAGACGGCAGGCGAAGCGTCACTCGTGACATCACAAATTTGACCCGGCAGTTAAAATAAGCATGCGCTTATTAATTTGGGGAGCGAGTTTTACCCGGCAGTAATTTAAGGCAGGCGCGTATCACATGCTTGGCGGCTATTCAAGGAAATATGGTATGTGTTGTATAGTAACATGTACGTTCATAACATGTAATATTTACGGATTTTTGTAAGTATATATGTCATGTAGTAACAGGCACATTCATAATAACGTGTAATATTTGTTCTTTTTTACGTATATATGTTTTGTAGTAACAGGTACACTCATAACGTGTAATATTTACATATTTTTGTCAGTATAAATGTCAGGGGTCAGCAACCTTTTTGAAACCAAGAGCTACTTCTTGGGTACTGATTAATGCGAAGGGCTACCAGTTTGATACACACTTAATTAAATTGCCAGAAATAGCCAATTTGCTCAATTGACCTTTAATAAATAAATCTATATGTATAAAAAAAAATGGGTATTTCTGTCCGTCATTCCGTCGTACATTTTTTTTCTTTTTACGGAAGTTTTTTTGTAGAGAATAAATGATGAAAAAACACTTAATTGAACAATTTAAAAGAGGAGAAAACACGAAAAAAATCTAAATTAAATTTTGAAACATAGTTTATCTTCAATTTCGACTCTTTAAAATTCATAATTCAACCGAAAAAAATTGAGAAAAACTAGCTATTTTGAATCTTTTTGAAAAAAATTAAAAAAGAATTTATGGAACATCATTAGTAATTTTTCCTGATTAAGAACAATTTTAGAATTTTGATGACATGTTTTAAATAGGTTAAAATCCAATCTGCACTTTGTTAGAATATATAACAAATTGGACCAAGCTATATTTCTAACAAAGACAAATCATTATTTTAAAAGAAATTCAAAAGACTTTGAAATAAGATTTAAATTTGATTCTACAGATTTTCTAGATTTGCCAAAATATTGTTTTTGAATTTTAATCACAATAAGTTTGAATAAATATTTCACGAATATTTTTCATTAAAAAAAAAACAGAAACTAAAATGAAAAATTTAATTAAAATGTATTATTCTTTTCAATAAAACAAATACATTAACTTGAACGTTGATTTAAATTGTCAGGAAAGAAGAGGAAGGAACTTAAAAGGTAAAAAGTTATCTGTGTTTAAAAATCCTAAAATCATTTTTAAGGTTGTATTTTTTTTCTAAAACTGTCTTTCGGAAAGTTATAAGAAGCAAAGTGAAAAAAATAAATGAATTTATTTAAAACAAGTGAAGACCAAGTCTTTAAAATATTTTCTTGGATTTTTTAAATTCTATTTGAGTTTTGTCTCTCTTAGAATTAAAAATGTCGAGCAAAGCGAGACCAGCTTGCTAATAAATAAATAGAATTAAAAAAATAGAGGCAGTTCACTGGTAAGTGCTGCTATTTCAGCTATTTTTAGAACAGGCCAGCAGGCGACTCATCTGGTCCTTATGGGCTACCTGGTGCCCGCGGGCACCGCGTTGGTGACCCCTGATTTATGTCATACAGTACAGGCACATTAATAATAACATGTAATACTTACGTATTTCAGTAAGTATAAATGTCATGTAGTAACAGGCACATTCATAATAACGTGTAATATTTACGTATTTTTTTAAGGATATATGTTATGTAGTAACAGGTACACGCATAACGTATAATATTTACATATTTTTGTCAGTATATATGTCATACAGTAACGGGTACATTCATACTAACGTGTAATACTTACGTATTTTTGTAAGTATATATGTCATACAGTAACAGGCACATTCATAATAACGTGTAATATTTACGTAATTTTGTAAGTATAGATGTTGTGTAGTAACAGGCACATTCATATCGTGTGATATTTACGTATTTTTGTAAGTTTATATGTCATGTAGTAACAGGCACATTTATAGTAACGTGCAATATTTACGTATTTTTTTAAGTATATATGTTATTTAGTAACAGGTACACTCATAACGTGTAATAATTACGCATTTTTGTACATATATATGTCATGTAGTAACAGGCACACTCATAACATGTAATATTTACATATTGTTGTCAGTATATATGTCATGTAGTAACAGGCACATTCATAATAACGTGTAATATTTATGTATTTTTGTAAGTATATATGTCTTGTAGTAACAGGCACACTCATAACGTGTAATATTTACGTATTTTTGTCAGTATATATGTCATACAGTAACAGGCACACTCATAATAACGTGTAATATTTACGTATTTTTGTAAGTATATATGTCATGTAGTAACAGGCACATTCATAATAACGTGTAATATTTACATATTTTTTTAAAGATATATGTTATGTAGTAACAGGTACACTCATAACGTGTAATAATTACGCATTTTTGTACATATATATATATGTTGTGTAGTAACAGGTATACTCATAACGTGTAATACTTACATATTTTTTTAAAGATATATGTTATGTAGTAACAGGTACACTCATAACGTGTAATAATTACGCATTTTTGTACATATATATATATATATGTTGTGTAGTAACAGGTATACTCATAACATGTAATATTTACATATTTTTGTCAGTATATATGTCATACAGTAACAGGCACATTCATAATAACGTGTAATATTTATGTATTTTTGTAAGTATATATGTCTTGTAGTAACAGGCACATTCATAATAATGTGCAATATTTACGTATTTTTTTAAGTATATATGTTATTTAGTAACAGGTACACTCATAACGTGTAATAATTACGCATTTTTGTACATATGTCATGTAGTAACAGGCACATTCATAATAACGTGTAATATTTACGTATTTTTGTCAGTATATATGTCATACAGTAACAGGCACATTCATAATAACGTGTAATATTTACGTATTTTTTGAAGTATATATGTTATGCAGTAACAGGCACACTCATAACGTGTAATAATTACGCATTTTTGTACATATATTGTCATGTAGTAACAGGCACATACATCAAATGTATTATTTACATATTTTTGTAAGTATATATGTCTTGTAGTAACAGACACATTCATAATAACGTGTAATATTTACGTATTTTTTTTAAGTATATATGTTGTGTAGTAACAGGCTCATTCATAACGTGTGATTTTTACGTATTTTGTAAGTTTATATGTCATGTATAACCGGCACATTCATAATTACATGTAATATTATGGTTATATATTACGGGTGGAGTGTGTGATCGGTGGTATGGTTCCAATCAGTCAAGAAATGTGGGAATTGAAAAATGTCCCGGAAAATGTGAAATTTTGGGTAATCTGGGATGTTTTTTTCTTATTTTGGGCGTGGGGGAACTCACCATCCACCATCACGCCTCAAAGCTGGGGCATTGACATCATAGGTCACCTTCTTCAGCAGTTTGACTCAACAGCACCTCTGCTGGTTGCAGCCAGGTAGTGTCCTCCATGCAGTCAGTAGTTTGACTCAACAGCACCTCTGCTGGTTGCAGCCAGGTATTGTCCTCCATGCAGTCAGTAGTTTGCAACATGCCTCCATGTGCCATAAGCAGGACACTTACAGTCAATCAACAGCTAATTAATTACACACAATCACAACATTTCATTGAATATTCAAACGACCAAAATGTATTTCAATTTGTGTATTGTTTGTATTTGTTATTCTGACCTGGAAGAATGTCGTGTTTGTGCAGTGGGCGTTTGGTGTGACGCTGTGGGAGCTGATGACGCTGGGCCAGACGCCGTACGTGGACATCGACCCCTTTGAGATGTCCGCCTACCTGAAGGACGGCTACCGGATAGCACAGCCCATCAACTGTCCCGATGAACTGTGAGTCCCCATACACAGCAGGATCTTTGACCACTCTTTTTACAGTAGGTCCTCAAAAGAAACTCCTGTCATATAGAGGATCTTTGAACAGTGTTTTTACTGTAGGTCCACGAAAGAAACTCCTGTTATCTCAGGATCTTTGACCAGTATTTTTACAATAGGTCCTTAAAGGGAATCAAACTCCTGTCATATATAGGATCTTTGACTAGTGTTTTAGGAGTAGGTCCTTAAAAGAATTACAGTTGTGATCAAAAGTATTCAACCCCCACACAATTTTGGTGTTTTAGCAAGTAGGACATTTATTCCGTATTTTGTTAATAGTCATATCAAATAAAGATGTGTCAAATAGACAAATGTAACTTGAATTACAACATTATATTTTGTAACATACCAAACAGTGTCATTCCTCTTAATATCTCATTGACAAAATTATTCAACCACTTGAAAATCATAACTCTTAGGAACAGAATTTGAATGAGGTCTTTTCAATCAGGTGTTGAAAACAGCTGTAGATGTGATTAGAACCATAACGAGCAACAATTAAACTGATTGAAAAAGACTGACGCTCAGCTTCTTGTAGATGGTCAATGGTGTATTTGCAACATGGTGAAGTCCAGGGAGTGGTCAAAGAAGTCAACAGAGGAGGTAGTTTCTCTTCATAAGAAAGGATATGGATATAAGAAAATAGCAAAGACATTACACATTCCAAGAGACACAGTTGGGAGCATAATTCGCAAGTTTAAAGCTAAAGGCTCAGTGGAAACACTACCTGGGCGTGGTAGAAAGAGGATGCTGTGTGCAACTGCTGTCTGGTATTTGAAGCGTACAGTGGTGAAAAACCCCCGGGTAACAGCTGAGGAACTACAACAGGACATTGGAGAGGGTGGAACGCAGGTTTCGTCCCAGACAATAAGGCGCGCACTACGAGATGAAGGCCTCCATGCCAGAACTCCCAGGCGCACCCCACTTCTGACTACCAGGCACAAGAAAATAGACTCCAGTATGCCAAAAATCATCTGGACAAACCCCAAAGGTTTTGGGAAACTGTTCTATGGAGTGATGAGACAAATCTGGAACTCTTTGGGCATATGAATCAACGTTATGTCTGGAGGAGAAAAAATGAAGCTTACAAAGAGAAGAACACCTTGCCTACTGTTAAGCATGGTGGGGGGTCAATCATGCTCTGGGGCTGTTTCTCTGCCTCAGCGCGTTGAAGGCATTATGAATTATATTTCCTGGCAGGATATATTAGCTGCAAATGTCGTGAAGTCAGTGAGGAAGCTGAGGCTTGGGAGACGTTGGACCTTCCAACAGGACAAGGATCCCAAGCATACCTCCAAATCAACATCAGAGTGGTTGCAGAAGAAGGGCTGGAATACTCTGGAGTGGCTTTCACAGTCGCCAGAAGGATGTCATTACTGCCAAAGGCTGTTCTACTAAGTACTAAAGATGCATGGAACTAGGGGGTTGAATCATTTTGTCAATGAGATATTAAGGAAAATGTCATTTTTTGGTATTTTGTCAAATACAGTGTTACAATTTAAGTTGCATTTGTCTATTTGACACATATTTATTTGATATGACTATAAACAAAATACGGAATAAATGTCCAACTTGCTAAAAAAACAAAATTGTGTGGGCTTGAATAATTTTGATCACAACTGTAGAAACTCCTGTCATATAGAGAATCTTTGACGAGTGTTTTAGCAGTAGGTCCTTAAATAGAACTACAAACAAACTCCTGTTATATAGGGGATCTTTTACTAGTGTTTTACAGTAGGTCCTTAAATAGAGCAGAACACTCCTGTCATATAGAGGATCTTTGACTTGTGTTTTTGCAGTTAGTCCTTTAAAAGAGCAGAACACTCCTGGTATATAGAGGATCTTTGACTAGTGTTTTTGCAGCATGTTCTTAAAAAAAGCAGAACACTCCTGCCTTATAGAGGATCTTTGACTAGTGTTTTTGCAGCATGTTCTTAAAAAGAGCAGAACACTCCTGTCTTATAGAGGATCTATGACTAGTGTTTTTGCAGTAGATCCCTAAAAAGAGCAGAACACTCCTGTCATATAGAGGATCTTTGACTAGTGTTTTTGCAGTTAGTCTTTAAAAAGAGCAGAACACTCCTGTCATATAGAGGATCTTTGAGTAGTGTTTTTGCAGCATGTTCTTAAAAAGAGCAGAACACTCCTGTCATATAGATGATCTTTGACTAGTGTTTTTGCACTTAGTCCTTAAAAAGAGCAGAACACTCCTGTAATATAGAGGATCTTTGACTAGTGTTTTTGCAGCTTGTTCTTAAAAAGAGCAGAACACTCCTGTCTTATAGAGGATCTTTGACTAGTGTTTTTGCAGCATGTTCTTTAAAAGTGCAGAACACTCCTGTCATATAGAGATCTATGACTAGTGTTTTTGCAGTAGATCCCTAAAAAGAGCACAACACTCCTGTCTTATAGAGGATATTTTAACTATTATTTTTACAGTAGATCCCTAAAAAGAGCAGAACGCTCCTGTCATAGAGGATCTTTGACTGGTGTTTTTGCAGTTAGTCCTTAAAAAGAGCAGAACACCCCTGTCATATAGAAGATCTTTGACTAGTGTTTTTGCAGTTAGTCTTTAAAAAGAGCAGAACACTCCTGTCATATAGAGGATCTTTGAATAGTGTTTTTGCAGTTAGTCTTTAAAAAGAGCAGAACACTCCCGTCATATAGAGGATCTTTGACTAGTGTTTTTGCAATTAGTCTTTAAAAAGAACAGAACACTCCTGTCATATAGAGGATCTTTGACTAGTGTTTTGCAGTTAGTCTTTAAAAAGAGCAGAACACTCCTGCCATATAGAGGATCTTTGACTAGTGTTTTTGCAGTTAGTCTTTAAAAAGAGCAGAACACTCCTGCCATATAGAGGATCTTTGACTAGTGTTTTTGCAGTTAGTCTTTAAAAAGAGCAGAACACTCCTGTCATGTAGAGGATCTTTGACTAGTGTTTTTGCAATAGATCCCTAAAAAGAGCAGAACACTCCTGTCATATTGAGGATCTTTGACTAGTGTTTTTGCAGTTAGTCCTTAAAAAGAGCACAACATTCCTATCATATAGAAGATCTTTGACTAGAGTTTTTGCACTTAGTCCTTAAAAAGAGAAGACCACTTCTGTCATGTAGAAGATCTTTGACTAGTGTTTTTGCAGTTAGTCCTTAAAAAGAGCAGAACATTCCTGTCATATAGAGGATCTTTGACTAGTGTTTTTGCAGTTAGTGTTTAAAAAGAGCAGATCACTCCTGTCATATAGAGGATCTTTTTACTATTATTTTTGCAGTATATCCCTAAAAAGAGCAGAACACTCCTGTCATATAGAGGATCTTTGACTAGTGTTTTTGCAGCATGTTCTTTAAAAGAGCAGGACACTCCTGTCATATAGAGGATCTTTGACTAGTGTTTTTGCACTTTGTCCTTAAAAAGAGCAGAACACTCCAATCATATAGAGGATCTTTGACTAGTGTTTTTGCAGTTAGTTCTTAAAAAGAGCAGAACACTCCTGTCATATAGAGGATCTTTGACTAGTGTTTTTGCAGCATGTTCTTAAAAAGAGCACAACACTCCTGTCTTATAGAGGATATTTTAAATATTATTTTTACAGTAGATCCCTAAAAAGAGCAGAACGCTCCTGTCATATAGAGGATCTTTGACTAGTGTTTTTGCAGCATGTTCTTTAAAAGAGCAGAACACTCCTGTCATATAGAGGATCTTTGACTAGTGTTTTTGCAGTTAGTCCTTAAAAAGAGCAGAACACTCCTATCATATAGTGGATCTTTGACTAGTGTTTTTGCAGTTAGTCCTTAAGAAGAGCAGAACACTCCTGTCATATAGAAGATCTTTGACTAGTGTTTTTGCAGCATGTTCTTAAAAAGAGCACAACACTCCTGTCATATAGAGGATATTTTAACTATTATTTTTACAGTAGATCCCTAAAAAGAGCAGAACACTCCTGTCATATAGAAGATCTTTGACTAGTGTTTTTGCAGCATGTTCTTTAAAAGAGCAGAACACTCCTGTCACATAGAGGATCTTTGACTCGTGTTTATGCAGTTAGTCTTTAAAAAGAGCAGAACACTCCTATCATATAGAGGATCTTTGACTAGTGTTTTTGCAGTTAGTTCTTAAAAAGAGCAGAACACTCCTGTCATATAGAGGATCTTTGACTAATGTTTTTGCAGCATGTTCTTAAAAAGAGCACACCACTCCTGTCTTATAGAGGATATTTTAACTATTATTTTTACAGTAGATCCCTAAAAAGAGCAGAACACTCCTGTCATATAGAGGATCTTTGACTAGTGTTTTTGCAGCATGTTCTTTAAAAGAGCAGAACACTCCTGTCACATAGAGGATCTTTGACTCGTGTTTATGCAGTTAGTCCTTAAAAAGAGCACAACACTCCTATCATATAGAGGATCTTTGACTAGTGTTTTTGCAGTTAGTTCTTAAAAATAGCAGAACACTCCTGTCATATAGAGGATCTTTGACTAATGTTTTTGCAGCATGTTCTTAAAAAGAGCACAACACTCCTGTCTTATAGAGGATATTTTAACTATTATTTTTACAGTAGATCCCTAAAAAGAACAGAACACTCCTGTCATATAGAGGATCCTTGACTAGTTTTTTTGCAGCATGTTCTTTAAAAGAGCAGAACGCTCCTGTCACATAGAGGATCTTTGACTCGTGTTTATGCAGTTAGTCCTTAAAAAGAGCAGAACACTCCTGCCATATAGAGGATCTTTGACTAATGTTTTTGCAGCATGTTCTTAAAAAGAACAGAACACTCCTGTCATATAGAGGATCTTTGACTAGTGTTTTTGCAGTTAGTCTCTAAAAAGCGCAGAACACTCCTGTCATTTAGAGGATCTCTGACTATTGTTTTTGCAGGTAGTCTCTAAAAAGCGCAGAACACTCCTGTCATGGAGGATCTTTGACTAGTGTTTTTGCAGCATGTTCTTAAAAAGAGCACAACACTCCTGTCTTATAGAGGATATTTAAGCTATTATTTTTACAGTAGATCCCTAAAAAGAGCAGAACGCTCCTGTCATATAGAGGATCTTTGACTAGTGTTTTTGCAGTTAGTTCTTAAAAAGCGCAGAACACTCCTGTCATTTAGAGGATCTTTGACTAGTGTTTTTGCAGTTCTTAAAAAGCGCAGAACACTCCTGTCATTTAGAGGATCTTTGACTATTGTTTTTCTAGTTAGTCTCTAAAAAGCGCAGAACACTCCTGTCATATAGAGGATCTTTGACTAGTGTTTTTGCAGTAGGTCCTAGAGAGGAGTATGTTTGGGATAAAGTGGGCGTGTGTTGAGTTGCGCGACAAAAGTGTTTTGATGAAGTCAGCGAGGTGTAAAGATCATTCATGCCTTCCTTCAGTCAAAGATTTCCTGCAACACACAAAAGGCGATGAGGTGACGTTTCCAAAATAAAAGCGGACACTTCCTCCCGATGTGTCGCCACGCCTGACTCCCACTCCCGCCTACTTTGTGTTGCAGGTTTGCGGTCATGGCGTGCTGCTGGGCTCTGGACCCCGAGGAAAGACCCAAGTTCCAGCAGCTGGTGCAGTGTCTCACAGAGTTTCACGCCGCGCTGGGGGCTTACGTGTAACAGCCCCGCCCCCTTTTGGAAGAACAGCAGCACTAGAAGCTTCTAGTAGACTCTGTGTGCCTTTTTTCTACCCTCATGTTCTGTAGGAGGATGTTCTAGGACTCACCTGCTGGGTATGGCTGCCATCACCACACTAAGGACAATGTTCTAGGACTCACCTTGCTGGGTATGGCTGCCATCACCACACTAAGGACAATGTTCCAGGACTCACCTTGCTGGGTATGGCTGCCATCACCACACTAAGAAAAGTCACACAGCTTCTCTTTTTGCCGGATAATTCCACGCAATGTCGCACACCTCAGGTCAGTGCGGGACAGGAAGTACTGCTCATACACAAAGTCAACATCTGCTTGATTTTCACAATAAAACACTGCTTTGTATCAAGACTCCTGCGTATTTCACCCTTTGGTGTGTACAGTATGTCACCCTTTGGTGTGTACAGTATGTCACCCTTTGGTGTGTACAGTATGTGACCCTTTGGTGTGTACAGTATGTCACCCTTTGGTGTGTACAGTATGTGACCCTTTGGTGTGTACAGTACGTCACCCTTTGGTGTGAGTGTCACCCTTTGGTGTGTACAGTACGTCACCCTTTGGTGTGAGTGTCACCTTTTGGTCTGTACAGTATGTCACCTTTTGGTGTGAGTGTCACCCTTTGGTGTGTACAGTATGTGACCCTTTGGTGTGTACAGTACGTCACCCTTTGGTGTGAGTGTCACCCTTTGGTGTGTACAGTACGTCACCCTTTGGTGTGAGTGTCACCTTTTGGTCTGTACAGTATGTCACCTTTTGGTGTGTATGTCACCCTTTGGTGTGTACAGTACGTCACCCTTTGGTGTGAGTGTCACCTTTTGGTCTGTACAGTATGTCACCTTTTGGTGTGTATGTCACCCTTTGGTGTGTACAGTACGTCACCCTTTGGTGTGAGTGTCACCCTTTGGTCTGTACAGTATGTCACCTTTTGGTGTGTATGTCACCCTTTGGTGTGTACAGTACGTCACCCTTTGGTGTGAGTGTCACCCTTTGGTCTGTACAGTATGTCACCTTTTGTTGTGTATGTCACCCTTTGGTGTGTACAGTATGTCACCCTTTGGTGTGTATGTCACCCTTTTGTGTACAGTATGTCACCCTTTTGTGTACAGTATGTCACCCTTTGGTGTGTGTGTCACCCTTTTGTGTCTACAGTATGTCACACTTTTGTGTGTACATCACCCTTTAGTTTCTATAGTATGTCACCCTTTTGTGTCTACAATATGTCACACTTTGGTGTGTACATCACCCTTTAGTTTCTACAGTATGTCACCCTTTTGTGTCTACAATATGTCACACTTTGGTGTGTACATCACCCTTTGGTGTGGTCGTCACCCTTTAGTTTCTACAATACGTCACCCTTTTGTATGTGAGTCACCCTTTATACAATATGTCACTCTTTGGTGCGTACGTCACCCTTTGGTGTGGACGTCACCCTTTAGTTTCTACAGTATGTCACCCTTTTGTGTCTACAATATGTCACACTTTGGTGTGTACGTCACCCTTTGGTGTGGTCGTCACCCTTTAGTTTCTACAATATGTCATTCACCCTTTTGTATGTGAGTCACCCTTTATACAATATGTCACTCTTTGGTGCGTACGTCACCCTTTGGTGTGGTCGTCACCCTTTAGTTTCTACAGTACGTCACCCTTTAGTTTCTACAGTATGTCACCCTTTTGTGTCTACAATATGTCACACTTTGGTGTGTACGTCACCCTTTGGTGTGGTCGTCACCCTTTAGTTTCTACAATATGTCAGTCACCCTTTGGTATGTGAGTCACCCTTTATACAATATGTCACTCTTTGGTGCGTACGTCACCCTTTGGTGTGGTCGTCACCCTTTAGTTTCTACAGTACGTCACCCTTTAGTTTCTAAAGTACATCAACCTTTGGTGTGTACCTCACCCTTTGGTGTGTACCTCACCCTTGGGTGTGTACCTCACCCTTTGGTGTTTATGTCACCCTTTAGTTTCTATAGTACATCACCCTTTGGTGTGTAAGTCACCCTTTAATTTCTACAATATGTCACTCTTTGGTGTGTACGTCACCCTTTGGTGTGTACAGTAGGTCACCGTTTGGTGTGGTCGTCACCCTTTAGTTTCTACAGTACGTCACCCTTTGATGTTTACGTCACCCTTTGATGTTTACGTCACCCTTTGATGTTTACGTCACCCTTTGTTTACGTCACCCTTTGGTGTGTATGTCACCCTTTAGTGTTTATATCACCCTTTGGTGTGTATGTCACCCTTCAGTTTCTACACTATGTCACTCTTTTTTGTGCGTACGTCACCCTTTGGTGTGTAAGTCACGCTTTGGAGAATAAGTCACCCTTTGGTGTGGTCGTCACCCTTTAGTTTCTACAGTACGTCACCCTTTGGTGTTTATGTTACCCTTTAGTATCTACAGTATGTCAACCTTTGGTGTGTACGTCATCATTTAGTTTCTACAGTATGTCACCCTTTGGTGTGTACATCACCATTTAATTTCTACAGTACGTCACCATTTGGTGTGTACATAACCATTTAATTTCTACAGTACATCACCCTTTGGTGTGTACGTCACCATTTACTTTCTACAGTACGTCACCATTTGGTGTGTACGTCACCATTTACTTTCTACAGTACGTCACCATTAAGTGTGAACGTCACCATTTACTTTCTACAGTACGTCACCCTTTGGTGTGTACATAACCTTTTAATATCTACAGTACGTCACCATTTGGTGTGTACATAACCATTTAATTTCTACAGTACGTCACCCTTTGGTGTGTACGTCACCATTTTATTTCTACAGTACGTCACCCTTTGGTGTGTACATAACCATTTAATTTCTACAGTACGTCACCCTTTGGTGTGTACGTCACATTTACTTTCTACAATACGTCACCCTTTGGTGTGAACGTCACCATTTACTTTCTACAGTACGTCACCCTTTGGTGTGAAGGTCACCATTTGGTGTGTACGTCACTATTTACTTTCTACAGTACGTCACCCTTTGGTGTGTACGTCACCATTTACTTTCTACAGTACGTCACCATTTGGTGTGTACGTCACCATTTACTTTCTACAGTACGTCACCATTTGGTGTGTACATCACCATTTACTTTCTACAGTGCGTCACCCTTTGGTGTGTACATCACCATTTAATTTCTACAGTACGTCACCCTTTGGTGTGTACGTCACCATTTACTTTCTACAGTACGTCACCCTTTGGTGTGTACATAACCATTTACTTTCTACAGTACGTCACCATTTGGTGTGAACGTCACCATTTACTTTCTACAGTACGTCACCCTTTGGTGTGTACATAACCATTTAATTTCTACAGTACGTCACCCTTTGGTGTGAACGTCACCATTTACTTTCTACAGTACGTCACCCTTTGGTGTGTACATAACCATTTACTTTCTACAGTACGTCACCCTTTGGTGTGTACATCACCATTTACATTCTACAGTACGTCACCCTTTGGTGTGTACATAACCATTTAATTTCTACAGTACGTCACCCTTTGGTGTGTACATCACCATTTACTTTCTACAGTGCGTCACCCTTTGGTGTGTACATCACCATTTAATTTCTACAGTACGTCACCCTTTGGTGTGTACATCACCATTTACTTTCTACAGTGCGTCACCCTTTGGTGTGTACATCACCATTTAATTTCTACAGTACGTCACCCTTTGGTGTGTACGTCACCATTTAATTTCTACAGTACGTCACCCTTTGGTGTGTACATCACCATTTACTTTCTACAGTACGTCACCCTTTGGTGTGTACATAACCATTTATTTTCTACAGTACGTCACCCTTTGGTGTGTACGTCACCATTTAATTTCTACAGTACGTCACCCTTTGGTGTGTACGTCACCATTTACTTTCTACAATACGTCACCCTTTGGTGTGTACATAACCATTTAATTTCTACAGTACGTCACCATTAAGTGTGAACGTCACCATTTACTTTCTACAATACGTCACCCTTTGGTGTGAACGTCACCATTTTCTTTCTACAGTACGTCACCCTTTGGTGTGAACGTCACCATTTGGTGTGTACGTCACCATTTACTTTCTACAGTACGTCACCCTTTGGTGTGTATGTCACCATTTAATTTCGACAGTACGTACCCCTTTGATATGTACATAACCATTTACCTACTACAGTACGTCACCCTTTGGTGTGAACGTCACCATTTGGTGTGTACGTCACCATTTACTTTCTACAGTACGTCACCTTTGGTGTGAACGTCACCATTTACTTTCTACAGTACGTCACCATTTAGTGTGAACGTCACCATTTACTTTCTACAGTACGTCACCATTTAGTGTGAACGTCACCATTTACTTTCTACAGTACGTCACCATTTGGTGTGAACGTCACCATTTACTTTCTACAGTACGTCACCCTTTGGTGTGTACATAACCATTTACTTTCTACAGTACGTCACACTTTGGTGTGAACGTCACCATTTAGTTTCTACAGTACGTCACCCTTTGGTGTGAACGTCACCATTTTCTTTCTACAATACGTCACCCTTTGGTGTGAACGTCACCATTTACTTTCTACAGTACGTCACCCTTTGGTGTGAACGTCACCATTTGGTGTGTACGTCACCATTTACTTTCTACAGTACGTCACCCTTTGGTGTGTACGTCACCATTTAATTTCTACAGTACGTACCCCTTTGATGTGTACATAACCATTTACTTTCTACAGTACGTCACCCTTTGGTGTGAACGTCACCATTTACTTTCTACAGTACGTCACCATTTGGTGTGTACAAAACCATTTAATTTCTACAGTACGTCACCCTTTGGTGTGTACATAACCATTTAATTTCTACAGTACGTCACCCTTTGGTGTGTACGTCACCATTTACTTTCTACAATACGTCACCCTTTGGTGTGTACATAACCATTTAATTTCTACAGTACGTCACCATTAAGTGTGAACGTCACCATTTACTTTCTACAATACGTCACCCTTTGGTGTGAACGTCACCATTTTCTTTCTACAGTACGTCACCCTTTGGTGTGAACGTCACCATTTGGTGTGTACGTCACCATTTACTTTCTACAGTACGTCACCCTTTGGTGTGTATGTCACCATTTAATTTCGACAGTACGTACCCCTTTGATATGTACATAACCATTTACCTACTACAGTACGTCACCCTTTGGTGTGAACGTCACCATTTGGTGTGTACGTCACCATTTACTTTCTACAGTACGTCACCTTTGGTGTGAACGTCACCATTTACTTTCTACAGTACGTCACCATTTAGTGTGAACGTCACCATTTACTTTCTACAGTACGTCACCCTTTGGTGTGTATGTCACCATTTAATTTCGACAGTACGTACCCCTTTGATATGTACATAACCATTTACCTACTACAGTACGTCACCCTTTGGTGTGAACGTCACCATTTGGTGTGTACGTCACCATTTACTTTCTACAGTACGTCACCTTTGGTGTGAACGTCACCATTTACTTTCTACAGTACGTCACCATTTAGTGTGAACGTCACCATTTACTTTCTACAGTACGTCACCATTTGGTGTGAACGTCACCATTTACTTTCTACAGTACGTCACCATTTGGTGTGAACGTCACCATTTACTTTCTACAGTACGTCACCTTTTGGTGTGTACATAACCATTTACTTTCTACAGTACGTCACACTTTGGTGTGAACGTCACCATTTAGTTTCTACAGTACGTCACCCTTTGGTGTGAACGTCACCATTTTCTTTCTACAATACGTCACCCTTTGGTGTGAACGTCACCATTTACTTTCTACAGTACGTCACCCTTTGGTGTGAACGTCACCATTTGGTGTGTACGTCACCATTTACTTTCTACAGTACGTCACCCTTTGGTGTGTACGTCACCATTTAATTTCTACAGTACGTACCCCTTTGATGTGTACATAACCATTTACTTTCTACAGTACGTCACCCTTTGGTGTGAACGTCACCATTTACTTTCTACAGTACGTCACCATTTGGTGTGTACAAAACCATTTAATTTCTACAGTACGTCACCCTTTGGTGTGTACATAACCATTTAATTTCTACAGTACGTCACCCTTTGGTGTGTACATAACCATTTACTTTTTACAGTACGTCACCCTTTGGTGTGAACGTCACCATTTACTTTCTACAGTACGTCACCCTTTGGTGTGTACATCACCATTTACTTTCTACAATACGTCATCCTTTGGTGTGTACATAACCTTTTAATTTCTACAGTACGTCACCATTTGGTGTGAACGTCACCATTTAATTTCTACAGTACGTCACCCTTTGGTGTGAACGTCACCATTTACTTTCTACAGTACGTCACCGTTTGGTGTGTACATAACCTTTTAATTTCTACAGTACGTCACCATTTGGTGTGAACGTCACCATTTAATTTCTACAGTACGTCACCGTTTGGTGTGTACATAACCTTTTAATTTCTACAGTACGTCACCCTTTGGTGTGAACGTCACCATTTACTTTCTACAGTACGTCACCCTTTGGTGTGTACATAACCATTTACTTTCTACAGTACGTCACCCTTTGGTGTGTACGTCACATTTACTTTCTACAATACGTCACCCTTTGGTGTGAACGTCACCATTTACTTTCTACAGTACGTCATCCTTTGGTGTGTACATAACCATTTACTTTCTACAGTACGTCACCCTTTGGTGTGTACATCACCATTTACTTTCTACAATACGTCATCCTTTGGTGTGTACATAACCATTTACTTTCTACAATACGTCACCCTTTGGTGTGAACGTCACCATTTACTTTCTACAGTACGTCACCCTTTGGTGTGAACGTCACCATTTACTTTCTACAGTACGTCATCCTTTGGTGTGTACATAACCATTTACTTTCTACAGTACGTCACCCTTTGGTGTGTACATCACCATTTACTTTCTACAATACGTCATCCTTTGGTGTGTACATAACCATTTACTTTCTACAATACGTCACCCTTTGGTGTGAACGTCACCATTTACTTTCTACAGTACGTCACCCTTTGGTGTGTACATAACCATTTACTTTCTACAATACGTCACCCTTTGGTGTGAACGTCACCATTTACTTTCTACAGTACGTCATCCTTTGGTGTGTACATAACCATTTACTTTCTACAGTACGTCACCCTTTGGTGTGTACATCACCATTTACTTTCTACAATACGTCATCCTTTGGTGTGTACATAACCATTTACTTTCTACAATACGTCACCCTTTGGTGTGAACGTCACCATTTACTTTCTACAGTACGTCACCCTTTGGTGTGAACGTCACCATTTGGTGTGTACGTCACCATTTACTTTCTACAGTACGTCGCCCTTTGGTGTGTATGTCACCATTTAATTTCTACAGTACGTACCCCTTTGGTGTGTACATAACCATTTCATTTCTACAGTACGTCACCCTTTGGTGTGTACGTCACCATTTAATTTCTACAGCACGTCACCCTTTGGTGTGTACGTCACCATTTAATTTCTACAGTACGTCACCCTTTGGTGTGTACGTCACCATTTAATTTCTACAGTACGTCACCCTTTGGTGTGTACGTCACCATTTACTTTCTACAATACGTCACCCTTTGGTGTGTACGTCACCATTTACTTTCTACAGTACGTCACCCTTTGGTGTGAACGTCACCATTTACTTTCTACAGTACGTCACCATTTGGTGTGTACATAACCATTTATTTTCTACAGTACGTCACCCTTTGGTGTGTACATAACCATTTACTTTCTACAGTACGTCACCCTTTGGTGTGTACGTCACCATTTAATTTCTACAGTACGTCACCCTTTGGTGTGTACGTCACCATTTACTTTCTACAATACGTCACCCTTTGGTGTGTACATAACCATTTAATTTCTACAGTACGTCACCCTTTGGTGTGTACGTCACCATTTACTTTCTACAGTACGTCACCCTTTGGTGTGTACATAACCATTTCATTTCTACAGTACGTCACCCTTTGGTGTGTACGTCACCATTTAATTTCTACAGTACGTCACCCTTTGGTGTGTACGTCACCATTTAATTTCTACAGTACGTCACCCTTTGGTGTGTACGTCACCATTTAATTTCTACAGTACGTCACCCTTTGGTGTGTACGTCACCATTTACTTTCTACAATACGTCACCCTTTGGTGTGTACGTCACCATTTACTTTCTACAGTACGTCACCCTTTGGTGTGAACGTCACCATTTACTTTCTACAGTACGTCACCATTTGGTGTGCACATAACCATTTAATTTCTACAGTACGTCACCCTTTGGTGTGCACGTCACCATTTAATTTCTACAGTACGTCACCCTTTGGTGTGTACGTCACAATTTACTTTCTACAATACGTCACCCTTTGGTGTGTACGTCACCATTTACTTTCTACAGTACGTCACCCTTTGGTGTGAACGTCACCATTTACTTTCTACAGTACGTCACCCTTTGGTGTGTACATAACCATTTACTTTCTACAGTACGTCACCATTTGGTGTGAACGTCACCCTTTAGTTTCTACAGTACGTCACCCTTTGGTGTGAACGTCACCATTTACTTTCTACAGTACGTCACCATTTGGTGTGAACGTCACCATTTACTTTCTACAGTACGTCACCATTTGGTGTGTACATAACCATTTACTTTCTACAGTACGTCACCCTTTGGTGTGTACATAACCATTTACTTTCTACAGTACGTACCCCTTTGATGTGTACATAACCATTTAATTTATACAGTACGTCACCCTTTGGTGTGTACATAACCATTTAATTTCTACAGTACGTCACCCTTTGGTGTGAACGTCACCATTTACTTTCTACAGTACGTCACACTCTTTGGTGTGTACATAACCATTTAATTTCTACAGTACGTCACCCTTTGGTGTGTACGTCACCATTTACTTTCTACAATACGTCACCCTTTGGTGTGAACGTCACCATTTACTTTCTACAGTACGTCACCCTTTGGTGTGAACGTCACCATTTGGTGTGTACGTCACCATTTACTTTCTACAGTACGTCAACCTTGGGTGTGTATGTCACCATTTAATTTCTACAGTACGTACCCCTTTGATGTGTACATCACCATTTACTTTCTACAGTACGTCACCCTTTGGTGTGAACGTCACCATTTACTTTCTACAGTACGTCACCATTTGGTGTGTACATAACCATTTAATTTCTACAGTACGTCACCCTTTGGTGTGTACATAACCATTTACTTTCTACAGTACGTCAACCTTTGGTGTGAACGTCACCATTTGGTGTGTACGTCACCATTTACTTTCTACAGTACGTCAACCTTTGGTGTGAACGTCACCATTTACTTTCTACAGTACGTCACCCTTTGGTGTGAACGTCACCATTTGGTGTGTATGTCACCATTTACTTTCTACAGTACGTCACCCTTTGGTGTGAACGTCACCATTTACTTTCTACAGTACGTCACCATTTGGTGTGTACATAACCATTTAATTTCTACAGTACGTCACCCTTTGGTGTGAACGTCACCATTTACTTTCTACAGTACGTCACCCTTTGGTGTGTATGTCACCATTTAATTTCTACAGTACGTACCCCTTTGATGTGTACATAACCATTTAATTTATACAGTACGTCACCCTTTGGTGTGTACATCACCATTTAATTTCTACAGGACGTCACCCTTTGGTGTGTACGTCACCCTTTGGTGTGTACATAACCTTATATTTCTACAGTACGTCACCATTTGGTGTGAACGTCACCATTTAATTTCTACAGTATGTCACCCTTTGGTGTGTACGTCACCATTTACTTTCTACAGTATGTCACCCTTTGGTGTGTACGTCACCATTTACTTTCTACAATATGTCACCCTTTGGTGTGAACGTCACCATTTACTTTCTACAGTACGTCACCCTTTGGTGTGTACATAACCATTTACTTTCTACAGTACGTCACCCTTTGGTGTGAACGTCACCATTTACTTTCTACAGTACGTCACCCTTTGGTGTGAACGTCACCATTTGGTGTGTACGTCACCATTTACTTTCTACAGTACGTCGCCCTTTGGTGTGTATGTCACCATTTAATTTATACAGTACGTACCCCTTTGATGTGTACATAACCATTTAATTTCTACAGTACGTACCCCTTTGATGTGTACATAACCATTTAATTTATACAGTACGTCACCCTTTGGTGTGTACATCACCCAGTGCCTTCCAACCGTTTGATCCCAAGGCAGCGTTTCCTTTCGAATGACATCCATATGCGTTCACTGAGAGACAATACTGATAAAGCTGGCGTGTGTCGGAACACTTCTCCTCATCTGGTATTCCCACAATCCTGGTCTTGTCCCACAGTAGAAGCCCAGCCTGCGTCACGTGTCTGTCACCCGGCACGGGTTCTTCAGGGTTCTTGGACGTGTCCTGTCTTACCAAAACTAACCTCCGATTAGGCTTCATGTCCAGCTCAATATCTTGTCCCTTGACTCCCAACAGTTGTCTTTCTTATTGTTTGGTCTCAGCCTGTCCATCGGACTGTGGTGACTCAGCGTCCAAGGTGTGGATATGAATCACCAGAAAGAACATTGCCTCACCATTAAGTCAGAACAGTATTTCTGACCTTCCTCCGAAGACACGCCCTCTTTTAGGGAAGGACATCTGTTATCAGCTGAGAGGAAGAGTCTGCTGGACGTAAACAATGCAGTCAGTATTTAACACATGTCAAAAGTTTCATTTTTTGAGCGTAAAATAGTGAGCCGTCGTTTGGACACAGCTGATTTAGACCCTCCAGGATTCTGCTGTCTCTTTTGGTAAATGCCTAAAAAATCAGTTTTTTCAGAAAGTTGCAGCAAAAGTTGCAAGATATTCAGGCTTTTTAAAAAAAAAATTCATAGTAGATCAGCTTGTGATTTTATGAATTTTGGTCTTCCTTGCGACCTTCACCTCAAAAAGCACATATCTGTCTGTTTTACGCCTGAAAACAGTCATTTATGTTCCGACACGTGACCTGCTCAGTGGGCTAGTGGTTAGAGTCTCCGCCCTGAGATCGGTAGGTCGTGAGTTCAATCCTTGGCTAAGTCATGCCAAAGACTATAAATATGGGACCCATTACACTTAGCATCAAGGGTTGGAATTGGGGGTTAAATCACCAAAAATGATTGCCTCCCACGGGCTGAACAAGGGATGTGTCAACATGGAGAGGACAAATTTCACCACACACCTAGTGTGTGTGTGTGTGTCTGTGTGTGTGTGTGTGTGTGAGAGAGACAATCATTGGTACTTTAAACCTCTAAAGGCTTAGTGGCCACATGCGTGGACAGCACCTTTTGAGCTCTTATTTCCAAACTTGTGTACACTACTGAATTGGGGTCTTATGGCCGCTTATGTGGACACCTATACTGCCATCTGGTGGTGTCAGAAGAGTGTAACATTGAATGTATTTTGAAAAAAACAGTAAAAATAAGAATTAGCCTTGCACATTGCATAATTATTTTTTTTTAACTTAAAAGTTCATAAATGAGTAAAGGCAGGTGGCCAAATACTTTTGGCAATATCGTGTATATATATCATACATTTGCTACCGCTTGTCCCTAATTGGGGTCGCTGTAATGTATATATATATATATTTTATTTTTTTTATTAAAAGTTCATATGTGAGTCAAGGCAAGTGGCCAAATACTTTTGGCAATACAGTGTATATACATCCATCCGATTTCTACAGCTTGTCCCTTTTTGGGGTCGCTGGAGTGTGTGTATATATATATATATATTTTTTTTATTTTATTTTATTTTTTTTTTTTACTTAAAAGTTCATAAGTGAGTAAAGGCAGGTGGCAAAATACTTTTGGCAATATAGTGTGTGTATGTATATGTATATATATATATATATATATATATATATATATATATATATATATATATATATATATATATATCCATCCATTTTCTATTGCTTCTCCTTTTTTGGGGTCACGGGAGTGTGTGTGTGTGTATATATATATTTTTTTTAAATTAAAGTTCATGTGTGGGTCAAAGTAGGTGGCCAAATACTTTTGACAATATAGTGTATATATATCCATTCATTTTCTACCGCTTGTCCCTATTTGGGTTCGCTGTAGTGTGTGTGTATGTATGTGTATGTATATATATATATTTTTTTTTTTTAACTTGAAAATTTATAAGTGAGTCAAGGCAGGTGGCCATATACTTTTGGCAATATAGTGTATATATCCATCCATCCATTTTCTACAGCTTGTCCCTGATTGGGGTCGCTGTATATACATATATATATATATATTTTTTTTTTTTTTTTCTAACTTAAAAATGTATAAGTGAGTCAAGGCAAGTGGCCAAATACTTTTGGCAATGTAGTGTATATATATCCATCCATTTTCTACCGCTTGTCCCTTTTTGGGGTCGCTGTAGTGTGTGTGTATATATATTATATATAGGTGTGGGAAAAAATCACAAGACTACTTCATCTCTACAGATCTGTTTCATGAGGGGTTCCCTCAATCATCAGGAGATCTCCTGATGATTGAGGGAACCCCTCATGAAACAGATCTGTAGAGATGAAGTAGTCTTGTGATTTTTTCCCACACCTACATTGCGCTCTACCACGGTATCGAGCACTATTCTCTGGATAATCCAATCAAGACATATATTATATATATATATTTTTTTTTAACTTAAAAGTTCATAAGTGAGTAAAGGCAGGTGGCCAAATACGTTTGGCAATATAGTGTGTGTATATATATATATATATATATATATATATCCATCCATTCACGGGAGTGTGTGTATATATATATATATATATATATATATATATATATATATATATATATACATGTTTTTTTTTTTTTTTAATTAAAGTCAAGGCAGGTGGCCAAATACTTTTGGCAATATAGTGTATATATATCCATCCATTCATTTTCTACCGCTTGTCCCTTTTTGGGGTCGCTGTAGTGTGTGTGTGTGTGTGTATATATATATATATTATATATATATATATTAACTTAAAAGTTTATGTGAGTTAAGGCAGGTGGCCAAATACTTTTGGCAATATAGTGTATATATATATATCCATCCATTTTCTACTGCGTCTCCCTTTTTGGGGTCATGGGAGGATATATATATATATATATGAGGTGGTATTTGTCCAGGGTGTATGCTGCCTTCTGCCCGATTGTAGCTGAGATAGGCACCAGCGACCCCAAAGGGAATAAGCGGTAGAAAATTGATGGATGGATATATATGTATATATATATATATATATAATATAAATACATATATATATTATTTTATTTGTATTTTTTTTAAATTAAAGTTAATATCTGAGTCAAGGCAGGTGGCCAAATAATTTTGGCAATATAGTGTATATATATCCATCCATTTTCTACTGCTTCTCCCTTTTTGGGGTCATGGGAGGATATATTATATATATATATATATATATATAATTTTATTTGTATTTTTATTAATGAATGTTAATATCTGAGTCAAGGCAGGTGGCCAAATACTTTTGGCAATAAAATATATATAAATGCATACATTTTCTACCGCTTCTCCCTTTTTGGGGGTTACGGGAGTGTGTGTGTGTGTGTGTGTGTATATATATATATATATATATATATATTAGACAACACTTTGTTAGCTCAGCGTATTATTACTTTGAAAATGTCATATTTTTTTCCATTACATCTGATTTTTTTTCTCTTTTTTTTTTCTCCCCTTATATTTCCAAAAATATTTTTCCGCACTTTGGACACACCTGACATAAATATTTAGATAAATGGATAAAAAAAAAAAGTTATCCATATCTCCTCCCTTCCAGTTAGCAACTTAGCCAGTTAGCTTTCCTGCCTGAAACAAATGGTGTAATTAGCATTAGTTTCCGGGGCTTGTAGCTCATTAGCTGCAATTAGTGTGGGAAAGTCTCAATAAAAACCCGCTCCTTACATCCACGAGTGTGGACATTTCCCGCCTGCGTGGAAGCTCACTGTGTACTTGACACGGACGACATGTTTGTCACGTGACTCAGTGGAGGAAGGCGGGACATTTTGTTCCGCGGTAATTACGCAGGGCCGTGACGTCACAGGCGCCGTTTAAATGCCGGAGGGAAAGACGCGAGACGTTTATCAGGCAGGCAGAGCAAAGTAGAGCAAAGTAGCTGTCAACACGCGGACTTGTCCACTCCTGCTCCACAACACTTGCCGACCATGTTCCGCAGCATTAAGGTAAGAGACGACACTTTCAACCACTTTACGTCACTATAGCTATTTGACGCCGGTCAACACTTTTTGGAATATTCCAGAAAAAGTCGACTTTTATTCCACCTCCACTCGTTCGAATCCGGCATGTTTTAAACGTTCATTTTATAAATGTTTCAAAACATTCACACATGCTTTTCTACACCAAAATTCATCTATTTATGATTATTATTATTATTGTTATTATTATTATTATTATTCAGATTTTGGCACGTTCTACCTTCCATTTTTCACCCGATTCAATCCGTTCCAGCATCAAACTGTTCAGCCTGTTCGGGAATTGCGGGCTTTCTCTTGATAAATTCCCAGATTTTCAAGAATTCCAGGTTTTCCTGGACAATTTCCCCATAAATGAATTGGACATTTTTCAAACTTCAACCATTTCCACATTTTTCAACCTATTCAAACCATTCCACCTTCAAAACATTCCACTATTCTGGAATTTTAAACTATCATTTTTCCAAGTTCAAATAAATTCCCTGAGTTCCGGGACATTTTTCCCATTTAAAAATTAATTGGTCAGTTTTCAAACTTCCACATTTTCAACCTATTCAAAACATCCCACTCATCCTGAAAATTTAAACTATCATTTTTCCAAGTTCAAATAAATTCCCTGAGTTCCGGGACATTTTTCCCATTTAAAAATTAATTGGTCAGTTTTCAAACTTCCACATTTTCAACCTATTCAAAACATCCCACTCATCCTGAAAATTTAAACTATCATTTTTCCAAGTTCAAATAAATTCCCCGAGTTCCAGTTTTTCCAGGACATTTTTCCCCATTCAAAATGAATTGGGCATTTTTCAAACTTCAACCATTTACCATTTTTCAAACTATTCAAAACATTCCACCTTCAACACATTCCACTATTCTGGAAATTTAAACTATCATTTTCCAAGTTCAAATAAATCCCCAGATTTCCCGGGATTCTGGGTTTTCCGGGACATTTTCCCCAATCAAAATGATTTGGCCTTTTTTCACACTTTCACCATTTCCACATTTTTCAACCTATTCAAACTATTACACATTCAACAAATTCCACCCTTATATAAATGTAAACAATAAGTATACCAAGTTCAAAAAAATTCCCGGAATTTTTTTTTCCAGGACATTATTCCCCATTCAAAATGAATTGGGCATTTTTCAAACTTCAACCATTTACCATTTTTCAAACTATTCAAAACATTCCACCTTCAACACATTCCACTATTCTGGAAATTTAAACTATCATTTTCCAAGTTCAAATAAATCCCCAGATGCGACTTGTCCAGGGTGTACCCCGCCTTCCGCCCGATTGTAGCTGAGATAGGCGCCAGCGCCCCCCGCGACCCCAAAAGGGAATAAGCGGTAGAAAATGGATGGATGGATTTCCCGGGATTCTGGGTTTTCCGGGACATTTTCCCCAATCAAAATGATTTGGCCTTTTTTCACACTTTCACCATTTCCACATTTTTCAACCTATTCAAACTATTACACCTTCAACACATTCCACCCTTATATAAATGTAAACAATAAGTATACCAAGTTCAAAAAAATTCCCGGAATTTTTTTTTCCAGGACATTATTCCCCATTCAAAATGAATTGGCCATCTTTCAAACTTCCACCATTTCAACATTTTTCAACCTATTCATAACTTTCCACCATTCTGGAGATTTAAACAATAATTATTTCAAGTTCAAATAAATTCCCAGATTTCCCAGGATTCTGGGTTTCCCGGGACATTTTCCCCAATCAAAATGAATTGGCCTTTTTTCACACTTTCACCATTTCCACATTTTTCAACCTATTCAAACTATTACACCTTCAACACATTCCACCCTTATATAAATGTAAACAATAAGTATACCAAGTTCAAAAAAATTCCCAGAATTTTTTTTCCCAGGACATTATTCCCCATTCAAAATGAATTGGCCATCTTTCAAACTTCCACCATTTCAACATTTTTCAACCTATTCAAAACATTCCACCATTCTGGAACTGTAAACTATCATTTTTCCAAGTTCAATTAAATTCCCTGAGTTGCAGGTTTTCCAGGACATTTTTCCCCATTCAAAATGAATTAAGCATTTTTCAAACTTCAACCATTTCCACATTTTTCAACCTATTCAAACCATTCCACCTTCAAAACATTCCACTATTCTGGAAATTTAAACTATCATTTTTCCAAGTTCAAATAAATTCCCTGAGTTCCGGGTTTTCCGGGACATTTTTCCCATTTAAAAATGAATTGGTCAGTTTTCAAACTTCCACATTTTCAACCTATTCAAAACATCCCACTCATCCTGAAAATTTAAACTATCATTTTTCCAAGTTCAAATAAATTCCATGAGTTCCAGTTTTTCCAGGACATTTTTCCCCATTCAAAATGAATTGGGCATTTTTCAAACTTCAACCATTTACCATTTTTCAAACTATTCAAAACATTCCACCTTCAACACATTCCACTATTCTGGAAATTTAAACTATCATTTTCCAAGTTCAAATAAATCCCCAGATTTCCCGGGATTCTGGGTTTTCCGGGACATTTTCCCCAATCAAAATGATTTGGCCTTTTTTCACACTATCACCATTTCCACATTTTTCAACCTATTCAAACTATTAAACCTTCAACACATTCCACCCTTATATAAATGTAAACAATAAGTATACCAAGTTCAAAAAAATTCCCGGAATTTTTTTTTCCAGGACATTATTCCCCATTCAAAATGAATTGGCCATCTTTCAAACTTCCACCATTTCAACATTTTTCAACCTATTCATAACTTTCCACCATTCTGGAGATTTAAACAATAATTATTTCAAGTTCAAATAAATTCCCAGATTTCCCAGGATTCTGGGTTTTCCGGGACATTTTCCCCAATCAAAATGATTTGGCCTTTTTTCACACTTTCACCATTTCCACATTTTTCAACCTATTCAAACTATTACACCTTCAACACATTCCACCCTTATATAAATGTAAACAATAAGTATACCAAGTTCAAAAAAATTCCCGGAATTTTTTTTTCTAGGACATTATTCCCCATTCAAAATGAATTGGCCATCTTTCAAACTTCCACCATTTCAACATTTTTCAACCTATTCAAAACATTCCACCATTCTGGAAATTTAAACAATAATTATTCCAAGTTCAAATAAATTCCCAGATTTTCCCAGGATTCTGGGTTTCCCGGGACATTTTCCCCAATCAAAATGAATTGGCCTTTTTTCACACTTTCACCATTTCCAAATTTTTTAATCTATTCAAACCATTCCACCTTCAACACATTCCACCATTCTGTAAATTTAAACAATAATTATTACAGGTTCAAATAAATTCCCAGAATTCCAGTTTTTCCAGGACATTATTCCCCATTCAAAATGAATTGGCCATCTTTCAAACTTCCACCATTTCAACATTTTTCAACCTATTCAAAACATTCCACCATTCTGGAACTGTAAACTATCATTTTTCCAAGTTCAATTAAATTCCCTGAGTTCCAGGTTTTCCAGGACATTTTTCCCCATTCAAAATGAATTAAGCATTTTTCAAACTTCAACCATTTCCACATTTACCATTTTTCAACCTATTCAAACCATTCCACCTTCAACACATTCCACCATTCTGTAAATTTAAACAATTATTATTCCAAGTTCAAATAAATTCCCAGAATTCCAGTTTTTCCAGGACATTTTTCCCCATTCAAAATTAATTGGCCATCTTTCAAACTTCCACCATTTAAACATTTTTCAACCTAATTCAAAACATTCCACCATTCTGGAAACTTAAACTATCTTTTTTCCAAGTTCAATTAAACTCCCTGAATTACAGGTTTTCTGGGACATTTTTCCCCATTCAAAATGAATTAAGCATTTTTCAAACTTCAACCATTTAAACATTTACCATTTTCAATCTATTCAAACCACCCATCCATCCATTTTTCTACCGCTTATTCCCTTTGGGTTCGCGGGGGGTGCTGGCGCCTATCTCAGCTACAATCGGGCAGAAGGCGGCATGCACCCTGGACAAGTCGCCACCTCATCGCAGCAGATTGTTTCCTTTGTTTAAAAATAGAACAAGCACATTTTGAGAATGTACAAATCATGTTATTTTTTTTTTACAATTACACCTACATGTTGCGGTTAATAGTATTATATCTTTAATTGTCGTTATTTATACTTCCTGAATAAATTATGTGATAATGTTCATCAGTCAACTTATTGGTGCTAATATTCAATCTATTAAGATAACAAAAATAATACCAAAATCTAATTACAGGATGTTATGTAGTTTGCTAATTTCCCGAGTGGTGCACAAACATGTGGTTCTTTTTAGGTTTTTTTTTGCATATGTAACATCTACAACGAAACAAATAATTGCCACTGCGACATCTAGTGGACACATTTAGAACAGCAGTTTTTTGCATTCAAAAATTTCGGCTTATTTTTATACTTAGCAAACTCATTCCTCAGGCCAGAAATAGCCAATTTGCTTAATTTACCTTTAACTCTGTTATTGTTAAAAATTAATTTATTTTTGTGGAAACACTGATCATCTTAATGATTTCTCACAATAAAATATATATAGAACCAGATAAATAACCCCCCCAAAAATGTGTATTTCCTTCCATCATTGCTTCGTACATTTTTTTTCCTTCTACGGAAGTTTTTTTTGTAGAGAATAAATGATGAAAAAAACACTTAATTGAACGGTTTAAAAGAGGAGAAAACACGAAAAAAATGAAAATAAAATTTTGAAACATAGTTTATCTTCAATTTCGACTCTTAAAAATTCAAAAGTCAACCGAAAAAAAGAAGAGAAAAACTAGCTAATTCGAATCTTTTTGAAAAAAATAAAAAAATAATTTATGGAACATCATTAGTAATTTTTCCTGATTAAGATTATTTTTAGAATTTTGATGACATGTTTTAAATAGGTTAAAATCCAATCTGCATTTTGTTAGAATATATAACAAATTGGACCAAGCTATATTTCTACCAAAGACAAATCATTATATCTTCTAGATTTTCCAGAATTTTTTTTTTAAAACAAATTCAAAATACTTTGAAATAAGATTTAGATTTGATTCTACAGATTTTCTAGATTTGCCAGAATAATTGTTTTGAATTTTAATCAGAATGAGTTTGAAGAAATATTTTGCAAATATTCTTCATCGAAAAAACAGAAGCTAAAATGAAGAATTCAATTAAAATGTATTTATTATTCTTTACAATAAAAAAATACATTTATATGAACATTGATTTAAATTGTCAGGAAAGAAGAGGAAGGAGTTTAAAAGGTATATGTGTTTAAAAATCCTAAAATCATTTTTAAGGTTGTATTTTTTTCTCTAAAATTCTCTTTCTGAACGTTATAAGAAGCAAAGTGAAAAAAATAAATGAATTTATTTAAACAAGTGAAGACCAAGTCTTTAAAATATTTTCTTGTATTTTCAAATTCTATTTGAGTTTTGTCTCTCTTAGAATTAAAAATGTCCAGCAAAGCGAGACCAGCTCGCTAGTAAATAAATACAATTTAAAAAATAGAGGCAGCTCACTGGTAAGTGCTGCTATTTGAGCTATTTTTAGAACAGGCCAGCGGGCGACTCATCTGGTCCTTACGGGCGACCTGGTGCCCGCAGGACCCCTGACTTTAAAATATATATATATATATATATATATATATATTAGCTGAGATAGGCACCAACGACCCCAAAGAGAATAAGCGGCAGAAAATGGATGGATGGATATATATGTATATGTGTGTGTGTATATATACATACACTTATATACATACGTGTATGTGTGCATATATGTATATGTACGTATATATAATTTGTGTGTGTGTATATATGTATATATATATATATATATATATATATATATATATATATATGCACATACATGTATATGTGTGAATATGTACGTATATATATTGTTTTTTATTGTGTATTGATGTATTTATATTCACACATATATAAATATACATATGTAAATGTCAAACTATTTTCAGTAATGCCAATCAACTTTCTTCTGTCCTGTCTTTTTTGTTTTTCTTACGTGAAACCGTCTGTGGGTGCTTTTTGATGGAGGGGTGCACAGCAGCACAAGAAGAGCGGTACATGCTTTCATGTTTTTCAAAGTGTCCGGAAAAAGTGGCCAGGTTTTTTTTAAATTTTATTTTCAAAGCAATCTAAAAAAGGGTCCCTCGTACTGCTATATCTTTTTATTCTCTGGCAGGCCCCGGGTGCATATGAGGTGTTGTAGGACGCAGGGTTACGATGCCATCTACTCTACGGCCAGCTAACAAAACACAGACAGTCCCATTATAATGTGTTCATGAGACAGATAGCGCTGTATCTTTTTTTTGTGTGTGTTTTAAACAACAAATATCGAGTAAAAAATCCATTGTAAAAACTAAAGACAATAAAAAAGAATGGTCATTTATTATTATGGGGCTTCACGGTGGCAGAGGGGTTAGTGCGTCTGCCTCACAATACGAAGGTCCTGGAGTCCTGGGTTCAAATCCAGGCTCGGGATCTTTCTGTGTGGAGTTTGCATGTTCTCCCCGTGAATGCGTGGGTTCCCTCCGGGTACTCCGGCTTCCTCCCACTTCCAAAGACATGCTCCT
>NC_084636.1:5610915-5615915 GCF_033978795.1 Nerophis ophidion | reverse complement strand
AAGTGCACAGGAAGCCAGTGCAGGTGAGCCAGTACAGGTATATATGTATGTATATATGTATATAAAGGTATATACAGTACAGGCGTAATGTGATCAAACTTTCTTGTTCTTGTCAAAAGTCTAGCAGCCGCATTTTGTACCAACTGTAATCTTTTAATGCTAGACATGGGGAGACCCGAAAATAATACGTTACAGTAATCGAGACGAGACGTAACAAACACATGGATAATGATCTCGGCGTCTTTAGTGGACAGAATGGAGCGAATTTTAGCGATATTACGGAGATGAAAGAAGGCTGTTTTAGTAACGCTTTTAATGTGTGCCTCAAAGGAGAGAGTTGGGTCGAAGATAATACCCAGATTTTTTACCGAGTCGCCTTGTTTTATCATTTGGTTGTCAAATGTAAAAGTTGTATTATTAAATAGAGGTCGGTGTCTAGCAGGACCGATAATCAGCATTTACGTTTTTTTGGCGTTGAGTTGCAAAAAGTTAGCGGACATCCATTGTTTAATTTCATTAAGACACGCCTCCAGCTGACTACAATCCGGCGTGTTGGTCAGCTTTAGGGGCATGTAGAGTTGGGTGTCATCAGCATAACAGTGAAAGCTAACACCGTATTTGCGTATGATGTCACCTAGCGGCAGCATGTAGATGCTGATGAGTGCAGGCCCAAGGATCGAACCCTGGGGAACTCCACACGTTACCTTAACATAGTCCGAGGTCACATTGTTATGGGAGACACACTGCATCCTATCAGTAAGATAAGAGTTAAACCAAGACAGGGCTAAGTCTGATATACCAATTCGTGTTTTGATACGTTCTAATAAAATATTATGATTGACGGTATCGAAAGCAGCGCTAAGATCGAGGAGCAGCAACATAGATGACGCATCAGAATCCATCGTTAGCAATAGATCATTAGTCATTTTTGCGAGAGCTGTCTCCGTGGAGTGATTTGCCCTGAAACCGGAATGAAAGGTTTCACATAGATTGTTAGACGCCAAGTGTTCATTTAGCTGCTCCGCAAAAAATTTTTCAAGGATTTTTGAAATAAAGAGAAGGTGAGACACCGGTCGGTAATTTACCATGAGGTCAGGATCGAGGTTAGGTCTTTTAAGGAGAGGATGAATAACCGCTTTTTTGAATGCTAGGGGAACAGTGCCCGAGGAAAGTGATACATTTATAATATTTAGCACTGATGGACCTAATACAAAGAGCTCCTTGATAAGTTTCCTCGATTTCTTTGCGCAGTTTGCATCGGTGTCAATTTCTGTTTGCGTTTTTTTTCCCATTGTCGATTTCTGTGCGCGGTTTTACCCCATTGTTGATTTCCGCGCATGGTTTTGCATCATTGTCGTTTTTTATGCACGGTTTTGCATAAATGTCGATTTTTGTACATTAGTTTGCATCATTGTCGATTTCTTTGCGCGGTTAGGTATCATTTTTGACTTCTGTGCGTGGTTTTGCATCACTGTCGATTTCCGTGCATGGTTTGGCATCAGTGTCGATTTCTGTGCGGGGTTTGACATCACTGTCGATTTCTGTGTGTAATGTTATATCACTGTCGATTTCTGTGTGTGGTTTGGCATCATTGTTGATTTCTGTGCGTAATGTTGCATCACTGTCGATTTCTGTGCGTGGTGTTGCATCATTGTCGATTTCTGTGCGTGGTTTGGCATCATTGTCTATGTTTGTGGCTTGACATCATTGTCGATTTCTGTGTGGCTTGTCATCATTGTGAATTTCTGTACGTGGTGTTGCATCATTGTGGATTTCTGTGTGTTTTGGCATGATTGTGGATTTCTGTGCGTGGTTTGGCATCGTCTATTTTTGTTCGTGGTTTGGCATCATTGTGGATTCCTGTGCGTGGTTTGGCATCATTGTGGATTTCTGTGCATGATGTTGCATCATTGTCGATTTCTGTGCGTGGTGTTGCATCATTGTCGTGTTGCATCATTGTCGATCTCTGTGCATGGTGTTGCATCATTGTCGATTTTGTTGTGCGTGGTTTGGGATCATTGTCTATTTTTGTTCGTGGTTTGGCATCACTGTCGATTTCTGTGCGTGGTGTGGCATCATTGTGGATTTCTGTGCGTGGTTTGGCATCATTGTGGATTTCTGTGCGTGGTGTTGCTTTTTGTGCGTGGTTTGGCATCATTGTCTATTTTTGTTCGTGGTTTGGCATCACTGTCGATTTCTGTGCGTGGTGTTGCATCATTGTGGATTTCTGTGCGTGGTTTGGCATCATTGTGGATTTCTATGCATGATGTTGCATCATTGTCGATTTCTGTGCGTGGTGTTGCATCATTGTCGTGTTGCATCATTGTCGATTCCTGTGCATGGTGTTGCATCATTGTCTATTTTTGTTCGTGGTTTGGCATCATTCTATATTTTTGTTCGTGGTGTGGCATCATTGTGGATTTCTGTGCGTGGTGTTGCATCATTGTCAATTTCCGTGCGTGGAGTTGCATCATTGTCGTGTTGCATCATTGTCGATTTCTGTGCATGGTGTTGCATCATTGTCGATTTTTTTGGTGCGTGGTTTGGCATCATTGTCGATTTCTGTGCGTGGTGTTGCATCATTGTCGATTTCTGTGCATTGTGTTGCATCATTGTCGATTTTTTTGTTCGTGGTTTGGCATCATTGTCTATTTTTGTTCGTGGCTTGGCATCACTGTCGATTTCTGTGCGTGGTGTGGCATCATTGTGGATTCCTGTGCGTGGTGTGGCATCATTGTGGATTCCTGTGCGTGGTGTGGCATCATTGTCTATCTGTGCGTGGTGTGGCATCATTGTCTATTTTTGTTCGTGGTTTGGCGTCATTGTCTATTTTTGTTCGTGGTTTGGCGTAATTGTCTATTTTTGTTCGTGGTTTGGCATCATTGTGGATTTCTGTGCGTGGTTGGGCATCATTGTGGATTTCTGTGCGTGGTGTTGCATCATTGTCGAGTTGCATCATTCTCAATTTCTGTGCATTGTGTTGAATCATTGTCGATTTTTTTGTGCGTGGTTTGGCATCATTGTCTATTTTTGTTCGTGGTTTGGCGTCATTGTCTATTTTTGTTCATGGTGTGGCATATTGTGGATTTTTGTTCGTGGTGTGGCATCATTGTCGATTTCTGTGCGTGTTGTTGCCTCATTGTTGATTTCTGTGCATGGTGTTGCATCATTGTCGATTTTATTTTTTTGTGCGTGGTTTGGCATCATTGTCTATTTTTGTTCGTGGTTTGGTATCACTGTCAATTTCTGTGCGTGGTGTGGCATCACTGTCGATTTCTGTGCGTAGTGTTGCATTATTGTCTTTCTGTGCGTAGTGTTGCATCATTGTGGATTTCTGTGCATGGTGTTGCATGATTGCGTGCGTTGTTGCTGCCCCAGGTGTTCGTGTTGTGTCACGGGCTGCTGCAGTTCTCCCAGCTGCTCTACAGCTCCTACTTCAAGAGCACCATCAGCACCATCGAGCGACGCTACGGCCTCAGCAGCTACTCCTCGGGGACGATCTCCTCCCTGCACGAGGTAGGAACCCACATTAGTCACGCCACACACAAAGGCAGGCTGCGGCTGGAGGTTCAAAAGCAGAAAGCTGGCAGTATTCCTACACCCAGGTGGTCCCTGAAGGCCTCATAGGCTGATAAACTACTAGCATGTTGCTAATGGTTCAAACTCCACATTTTTAAATCCTTTTCCACCTTGACACAACCTTGATGTTGTTTCTCGATGTCTACCTGTCCTCCAGGTGAGTAACAGCCTGCTGATCGTCTTCCTCAGCTACTTTGGCAACCGCCTTCACCGCCCTCGCGTCATCGGGATCGGCGGCGTGTTGATGGCCGTCAGCGCCTTGATCCTGACCTTGCCTCACTTCCTGTCCCAGCCCTACGACTACGACTCTCTCCTGCTGAGTAAGACCAGTTTATATATATTTATAATTTTATATATTTTTATTTTTTTGTATACAAAAACACAAAGGCTATTTCATCCCTACAAGCTTGTTTCGCAGGTTTCCATGCTCGCAATCCCCTACAAGCCTGTTTCGCTGGTTTCCCTGCTCGTCAGGGGATTATGAGCGAAACAGCCAGAGGGATGAAATAGCCTCTGGCTATATCATCCCTATAAGACTGTTAAACTGGTTTCCCTGCTCGTCAGGGGATTACACTTTTAGGGATGAAATACCCTCTGGCTTTATCATCCCTACAAGCCTGTAGGGAAGAAAAAGCCTCTGGCTATATCATCCCTAAAAGCCTGTTAAGATGGTGTCCCTGCTCGTCAGGGGATGACGAGCAGGGAAACCTGCAAAACAGGCTTGTAGGGATGAAATACCTTCTGGCTATATCATCCCTTCAAGCCTGTAGGGAAGAAATGGCCTCTGGCTATATCATCCCTACAAGCCTGTTTCGCAGTTTTACCTGCTCGTCAGGGGATTACGATCAGGGAAACCATCTTAACAGGCTTTTAGGGATGATATAGCCTCTGGCTATATCATCCCTACAAGCCTGTTTCGCAGTTTTACCTGCTCGTCAGGGGATTACGATCAGGGAAACTTGCGAAACAGGCTTGTAGGGATGAAATAGCCTCTGGCTATATCATCCCTACAAGCCTGTTTTCGCAGTTTTTTTGCACGTCAGGGGATTACGAGCAGGGAAACCTGCGAAACAGGCTTGTAGGGATGAAATACCCTCTGGCTATATCATCCCTACAAGCCTGTTTCGCAGTTTTACCTGCTCGTCAGGGGATTACGATCAGGGAAACTTGCGAAACAGGCTTGTAGGGATGAAATAGCCTCTGGCTATATCATCCCTACAAGCCTGTTTCGTAGTTTTTTTGCACGTCAGGGGATTACGAGCAGGGAAACCTGCGAAACAGGCTTGTAGGGATGAAATATACCTCTGGCTTGTAGGGATAAAATAGCCTCTGGCTATATCATCCCTACAAGCCTGTTTCGCAGGTTTCCCTGCAAAACAGCCAGAGGGATGAAAAAGCCTGTGGCTATATCATCCCTACAA
>NC_084636.1:5588415-5600915 GCF_033978795.1 Nerophis ophidion | reverse complement strand
GGCTACAATAGAGGGCGGGGTTGGGGGGAGGCGGGGGTGTATATTGTAGCCCGGAAGGGTAAGGGCTGCATGGGATTCTGGGTATTTGTTCTCTTGTGTTTATGTTGTGTTACGATACGGATGTTCTCCCAAAATGTGTTTGTCATTCTTGTTTGGTGTGGGTTCACAGTGTGGCGCATATTTGTAACAGTGTTAAAGTTGTTTATACGGCCACCCTCAGTGTGACCTGTATGGCTGTTGACCAAGTATGCCTTGCAGCCGCTTACTGCGTGTATCAATATTGACTACAATATGTGGCCGGGCTGGCACCTGTTTGTACAGTTAGAGGAGGACATTTAAAGGCCTACTGAAAGCCACTACTACCGACTATGCAGTCTGATAGTTTATATATCAATGATGAAATATTAACATTGCAACACATGCATTTACTAAATTGCCATTTTAAATTTTGTGCGAATTATCCTGCTGAAAACGTTGCCGTATGATGACGCGTGCGCGTGACGTCACGGATTGTAGCAAACATTTTGGTTAAGCAACCAAACCCAGCTATAAGTCGTCTGCTTTAATCGCATAATTACACATTATTCTGGACATCTGTGTTGCTGAATCTTTGGCAATTTATTCAATTAATAACGGAGACGTCAAAGAAGAAAGATGTAGGTGGGAAGTGGCGTATTGCGGCCGCCTTTAGCCACACAAACACAGCTGGTGTTTCATTGTTTACATTCCCGAAACCTAACGGTGAAGCTTTACTATGGAACAGAGCGGTCAAGCGAACATGGTTCCCTACCACATGTCAACCGGCAGGTTTCGGTGAGAAAATGGTGGTAATTGATTGATTGATTGATTGATACTTTTATTAGTAGATTGCACAGTTCAGTACATATTCCGTACAATTGACCACTAAATGGTAACACCCGAATAAGTTTTTCAACTTGTTTAAGTCCATGTCAATCAATTTGTGGTAGTAAGTCGGCTCTTACCATAGACATGAGCGGAGAGCTTGCGTCGTTCCTCCTGCGCCTGTCAAAGAGGCAGCTGCGGACTCTCTTGCCTCCTTCCACCGGCCGCCCCCGACCCTCGGATACTTCCACCGTGGAGAATGAAGGAAAAAAATAAAACATCTCAGCCCTGCCCGACCGGCTTCCTTCGCCTCGTCGAGAGACGTGGCTTCCCTCGGAGACACTGGCGGTCACCACACCCGTGGCCACACCCCTCCGATTTTCAGATTCTACAGGTACGACCATATAATCTCACTAAAACACTAGTAACACAATAAGCAGATAAGGTATTTTCCAGAATTATCCTAGTAAATGTGTCCAATAACATCTGAATCGCTCCCACTGCCATCGTCTTTTTTTTTTTTCCTAGTCCTTCACTCTCACTTTCCTCATCCACCAATCTTTCATCCTCGCTCAAATTAATGGGGAAATCGTCGCTTTCTCGGTCCGAATCGCTTTCGCTGCTAGTGGCCATGATTGTAAACAATGTTCAGATGTGAGGAGCTCCACAACCCGTGACGTCACGCGCACATCGTCTGCTACTTCCGGTACAGGCAAGGCTTTTTTATTAGCGACCAAAAGTTGCCAACTTTATCGTGGATGTTCTCTACTAAATCCTTTCAGCAAAAATATGGTTATGTCGCGAAATGATCAAGTATGACACATAGAATGGACCTGCTATCCCCGTTTGAATAAGAAAATCTCATTTCAGTAGGCCTTTAAAACAGTGCCTCCACGGTGCCCTCTTAATATTGTTATTAAGGTGAAATTTGAGAGAATAATTATCCCTGGAGGGGCACTTTGATTGGGAGCCACCTGGGAAAATCGGGGGTATTAAAGTATGACGCTGTAAAGCTCCAGTCATGTACAACTCACGGGCCACACCAACATAACTCACGGGCCGCCTGTTTGAGACCGCTGCCATAAAGTTATATAAGCCTTGCTCTTTCAATATTCAATGCAAAACTCGTTTGGGTCCATATTAAAAGGTTCATTTATTCAACCTTGGCCCGCGGTTTTGTTCGGTTTTAAATTTTGTCCCCCTCCGTGTTTGAGTTTGACTCCCCTGCGTTAACTGATGTTTCCCATGTTCCGTTTACATTGCCGCCAAGTGTTTAATCTGGATTCTATCCGGATTAGTTGGAATACATCCTGGTGATTGGCGCAGCGTTTTAAAACGACTATCCTCGCTCGCAGGTGCTGTGAATCTTCCGGCAGTGGCGGTGGGGATGCTGATTGGCGGTGTCATCATGAAGAAGACGGGAATGTCTCTGAAGAACATCCCACGCTTCTGTGTGGTCCTGTTGACCATGTCCACCCTCCTCTTCATCCCGCTCTTCTTCATGGGCTGCTCCACGCAGAGAGTCTCCGAGGTCAATCACTACCAAGTCGGACGGCACGGGTGAGCCCACACGATATAAACTGTATTGGGAATTTTCTAATCAAGTAGTCAAACAAAATTCTTAGATTTGTTTGAAAACCTGCAGCAGTTCAGAAGGCACAGGCGAGTATTGAAGGAAGGCGCAATAGTTGTGTTTATGCTGCTAAAGAGAGAAAAGTAGGAAAGAGAGAGTGATACTAAGAGGTCTGAAAGATGTCTATGTCCACCCGGAACGTTTTAATTCAACATTTGACAGGCAGTCACACTCCCAAAAGAAACCCATTTCAAGAGAAACCATTGCAGAAAAGACTAATGCAACCCAATTAGGGATCGTTGTCCTATTCCACTTGGGGCGATTTAGCTCGGTTGGTAGAGCGGCCGTGCCAGCAACTTGAGGGTTGCAGGTTCGATTCCCTCTTCCGCCATCCTTGTCAATGACGTTGTGTCCTTGGGCAAGACACTTGACCCACCTGCTCCCAGTGCCACCCACACTGGTTTAAATGTAACTTAGATATTGGGTTTCACTATGTAAAGCACTTTGAGTCACTAGAGAAAAAGCGCTATATAAATATAATTCACTTCCCTATTCACAAAGAAGGTGGTGTGGCCGCATCTCTACCAGACTCCAAGAATGCATCAAGGCCATCAAAGTGTCTTATCTGTGACAAAGCCCAGGCACAGGCTGCTGAGGAAAAGACCCCCACACTACATTTCGGCTCAAATTGTGGTTTGGTCAAGAGACAACTAAAATAGTCATTTTTCTCGACTTCAGACTTCTTTAAACGACTCCGCTTGGCCCTACTATGAACTGCACTGTCACTATTATGTTAGATCCGCTATGGACTGGACTCTCACTATTATGTTAGATCCGCTATGGACTGGACTCTCACATTATTATGCTAGATCCACTATGGACTGGACTGTCAATATTATGTTAGATCCACAACGGACTGGACTCTCACTATTATGTTAAATCCACTATGGACTGGACTCTCACTATTATGTTAGATCCACTATGGACTGGACTCTCACTAATATGTTAGATCCACTACGAACTGGACTCTCACTAATATGTTATGGACTGGACTCTCACTATTATGTTAGATCCACTATGGACTGGACTCTCACTATTATGTTATGGACTGGAGTCACACTATTATGTTAGATCCACTATGGACTGGACTCTCACGATTATGTTAGATCCACTATGGACTGAACTCTCACTATTATGTTATGGACTGGACTCACACTATTATGTTAGATCCACTATGGACTGGACTCTCACTATTATGTTAGATCCACTATGGACTGGACTCTCACTATTATGTTAGATCCACTATGGACTGGACTCTCACTATTATGTTAGATCCGCTATGGACTGGACTCTCACTATTATGTTAGATCCGCTATGGACTGGACTCTCACTATTATGTTAGATCCACTATGGACTGGACTCACTATTATGTTAGATCCACTATGGACTGGACTCTCATTATTATGTTAGACTCTCACACTATTATGTTAGATCCACTATGGACTGGACTCTCATACTATTATGTTAGATCCGCTATGGACTGGACTCTCACTATTATGTTAGATCCACTATGGACTGGACTCTCACTAATATGTTAGATCCACTATGAACTGGACTCTCACTATTATGTTATGGACTGGACTCACACTATTATGTTAGATCCACTATGGACTGGACTCTCACTATTATGTTAGATCCACTATGGACTGGACTCTCACTATTATGTTAGATCCACTATGGACTGGACTCTCACAATTATGTTATGGACTGGACTCTCACTATTATGTTAGAGCCATTATGGACTGGACTCTCACTATTATGTTAGATCCGCTATGGACTGGACTCTCACTATTATGTTAGATCCGCTATGGACTGGACTCTCACTATTATGTTAGATCCACTATGGACTGGACTCTCATACTATTATGTTAGATCCACTATGGACTGGACTCTCACTATTATGTTAGATCCACTATGGACTGGACTCTCACTATTATGTTAGATCCGCTATGGACTGGACTCTCACTATTATGTTAGATCCGCTATGGACTGGACTCTCACACTATTATGTTAGATCCACTATGGACTGGACTCTCATACTATTATGTTAGATCCACTATGGACTGGACTCTCACACTATTATGTTAGATCCACTATGGACTGGACTCACTCTTATGTTAGATCCACTATGGACTGGACTGTCATTATTATGTTAGACTCTCACACTATTACGTTAGATCCACTATGGACTGGACTCTCATACTATTATGTTATATCCACTATGGACTGGACTCTCACTATTATGTTAGATCCACTATGGACTGGACCCTCATACTATTATGTTAGATCCACTATGGACTGGACTCTCACACTATTATGTTAGATCCACTATGGACTGGACTCCCATACTATTATGTTAGATCCACTATGGACTGGACTTTCACAATATTATGTCAGACCCACTCGACGTCCATTGCATCCGGTCCCCCCTAGAGGGGGGGTTACCCACATTTGCGGTCCTCTCCAAGGTTTCTCCTAGCCATTCTCATCAACGTCCCACAGGGTTATGCGTTTTTCCTTGCCCTTATGTGGGTGCTGATCCGCGGATGTCGTTGTGGCTTGTGCAGTCCTTTGAGACACTTGTGATTTAAGACTATAGAAATAAACATTGATGGTTAAAAAAACATTGATGATTAAACATTGATTTAGCAATTCTGCCTCCAAAAATCCTCCGTGTGCATGAAGTGGCTGTCGGGTTCGAACACTGATGACATCTATTAAACAAGACAAGAAGCAAGGAATTAAACAGACACAGAATTACATTTGGCTCAATTTGAGGAGAAACGTCTGGACTGTACTCTTGGTACAGTTCCACCACGCTCTGGCGACAGTTTGTACGCCTCCTCTTTTATTTGGACTTTCCCTGATTACATGGCAACAGCTGTTTCTAAGGGGCGGGGGTCGTAAACAGCCATCGCCTTTTATCAAAACAGTTCAAAGAAAAGGTCGTAAAATGTTCTGGTGGGGAGGCAGGTCCTGCTTCCTCATCACTTTGTAGTTCTCTGTTCAGACTATATCTTTCTGTTGATTAGACGACATGAAAGAAAACGGGACACCTTCATGTTGCTTCCCATCCTACACAGGGGAGTTTTACAAGCCTTCTGCTTGGTAGGATCAAAGACAGCTTTTATCTGCTCGCCAGGAACTCATGGAAACACAAAGTTTGGTGATAACTTAGATACGATTATTCTAACCGTGGCGGTCTCTCTCCAGGTCCCCGTCCATGTGTTACGCCAACTGCTCGTGTCCCGCCGGCGCCTTCAACCCGGTGTGCGGCTCCGATGGCGTGGAGTACATCTCTCCGTGTCACGCGGGCTGCACCCACTTCACCAAAAACCCCAACCACACACACCTGGTCCAGGTAGGTGACGTCTCCACACACCTTTACTACGGATATCCCGATCCCATAGGCCATAGGCTACTAGCAGCTACACGACACCTAAGCACATAATAGCACACAAGCTAAACATGCGTAATAATTGAACAGTATTGCAGTGTAAAACAGCACATTTGTCAACATAAACAAGTATCAAATAATTCTAGTTGCATATTACTTACACTTACAAAGTCCCCAATATTAGAAGGTATGCAGTAACAAACGTGTCCGCATCATTCAACTTATTAGGTCATGGGTCATTAGCGCAAATGTAAGTCCAATTTGAAATTATTATTATTATTTTTGACCAAATGATACTTTACTCAGCAGCAAAAGCAGTGTTGGAATGGCAATAAACTCCTCAGTCAGCATTAATAGTGCTGATGTTGTTATAATCCCCTGCCCGGATCATACCATATTCTAGTTTTGTTCCGTTTTTGTATCACATTCTGCTGTTTGACTTCCTTAGTTCTTGATTTATCTGGTTACCATGGTTTCATATTAGTTCCACCTGCTACTCGCTGTAGACGCACACCTGTTTTTGCTAATCACCGTCCTTATTTAAGCCTGCCCTTTTTGTTCATTCTTTCTCGCATCCTAGTTTGTGTTACACCAAGTTTGTGTTTCGCAACAGTGACGATTCCATGTTTCTACTTGCTAGCTTTCGCGCTATGCATTTGTTTTCCTCTAGCTCCCAAGCTAGTAGTTTTTACTTTTGTGCCTTGTGCAAGTTTATTTCCTCTAGCTCCCAAGCTAGTAGTTTTTACTTTTGTGCCTTGTGCAAGTTTATTTCCCTAGCTCCCATGCTAGCGCTTTTAGTTGTTTCTAGCTCCCATGCTAGTTGTTTGTTTTTCCTTTTCTGCCTAGTACCAGGTTTTCTGTTTATATATATATATTATTTTTATTTCAAATAAAATTATATATATATATATATATATATATATATATATATATATATATATATATATATATATATATATATATATATATATATATATAATTTTAAATTACCACTCCACTTCAACCTAAAGACAGCATAAGTCAATGCCAGATGGTAAATGATAGTTTGGTGTTTTTCCATACCTACAATTGTTCTCTCTTTGACTCATTTCACTTGATCAAGAAAAAATAAATGTTACCTCAAAAAAAAAAAAAAAATAATAATAATAAAAAAATAAAAATTTTAAAAATTAAAAAAAATATATATATATAATAAATATGTATTTTTTTTTGGGGGGGGGGGGGGGGGGGGTAAATGTTACCCCTCCCCCCCCAAAAATTAATAAATATATAAATATGTATATATTTAATTTTTTTGTATTTTTTGGGCGGGGGTGGGGGGATTAACATTTAACCCCAAAAAAAGAACATAGCCAGTAACAACAAACATGTCCGCATTGTTCAACTCGCTGCATCTCCAGCTTTACTTTATGAATTATTGTGGCAAGTAAATATTACCCCCCCCCCCAAAAAAAAAAAACATATACTTATATACATATATATGGATGCGGTCTAACACGCATATGCAACTAGAATGATTTCAAACTTTTATACTGACACGTGTTAATTTAAACTGCAATATTGTTCAATGATAATCAAGTATGTCTAGCTTATGTGCTATTGTGTGCTTAGCTGTTGTGTAGCTGCCACAGCCTACCTTTTGCAAATGACCAAAATAGAAGACATTGGAGGACATTTAGGTGTTAACTGGCTGTGCAGATTCGCACGAGTCCAACACGCTTGTATCAGAGTGCTTAAAACATCAGGGGTTTGCCTACAGCCACCGCCGCCAATACCAATGGGACTTTTGTCTCCCTCCTCGCCCGCAGCTTTACACCGACTGCAGGTGCATACCCGGCAGCCAGAGCCACGCCAGGCCAGCACCGTGTCCCAACAACTGTCCTCACTTCCTGCTGCCCGTCATCCTGGTGGTCTCTGCGGGGGCGCTCCTGGCCTGCCTCACCCACAACCCCATGTACATGATGCTGCTCAGGTGACCACACCCCTCACCCACACCCCCATGTACATGATGCTGCTCAGGTGACCACACCCCTCACCCACACCCCCATGTACATGATGCTGCTCAGGTGACCACACCCCTCACCCACACCCCCATGTACATGATGCTGCTCAGGTGACCACACCCCTCACCCACACCCCCATGTACATGATGCTGCTCAGGTGACCACACCCCTCACCCACACCCCCATGTACATGATGCTGCTCAGGTGACCACACCCCTCACCCACACCCCCATGTACATGATGCTGCTCAGGTGACCACACCCCTCACCCACACCCCCATGTACATGATGCTGCTCAGGTGACCACACCCCTCACCCACACCTCCATGTACATGATGCTGCTCAGGTGACCACACCCCTCACCCACACCCCCATGTACATGATGCTGCTCAGGTGACCACACCCCTCACCCACACCCCCATGTACATGATGCTGCTCAGGTGACCACACCCCTCACCCACACCCCCATGTAAATGATTCTGCTCAGGTGACCACACCCCTCACCCACACCCCCATGTACATGATGCTGCTCAGGTGACCACACCCCTCACCCACACCCCCATGTACATGATGCTGCTCAGGTGACCACACCCCTCACCCACACCCCCATGTACATGATGCTGCTCAGGTGACCACACCCCTCACCCACACCCCCATGTAAATGATGCTGCTCAGGTGACCACACCCCTCACCCACAACCCCATGTACATGATGCTGCTCAGGTGACCACACCCCCATGTACATGATGCTGTTCAGGTGACCACACCCCTCACCCACAACCCCATGTACATGATGCTGCTCAGGTGACCACACCCCCATGTAAATGATGCTGCTCAGGTGACCACACCCCTCACCCACAACCCCATGTACATGATGCTGCTCAGGTGACCACACCCCCATGTACATGATGCTGTTCAGGTGACCACACCCCTCACCCACACCCTCATGTACATGATGCTGCTCAGGTGACCACACCCCTCACCCACACCCCCATGTACATGATGCTGCTCAGGTGACCACACCCCTCACCCACACCCCCATGTACATGATGCTGCTCAGGTGACCACACCCCTCACCCACACCCCCATGTACATGATGCTGCTCAGGTGACCACACCCCTCACCCACACCCCCATGTACATGATGCTGCTCAGGTGACCACACCCCTCACCCACAACCCCATGTACATGATGCTGCTCAGGTGACCACACCCCTCACCCACACCCCCATGTACATGATGCTGCTCAGGTGACCACACCCCTCACCCACAACCCCATGTACATGATGCTGCTCAGGTGACCACACCCCTCACCCACACCCCCATGTACATGATGCTGCTCAGGTGACCACACCCCTCACCCACACCCCCATGTACATGATGCTGCTCAGGTGACCACACCCCTCACCCACAACCCCATGTACATGATGCTGCTCAGGTGACCACACCCCTCACCCACACCCTCATGTACATGATGCTGCTCAGGTGACCACACCCCTCACCCACACCCCCATGTACATGATGCTGCTCAGGTGACCACACCCCTCACCCACACCCCCATGTACATGATGCTGCTCAGGTGACCACACCCCTCACCCACACCCCCATGTACATGATGCTGCTCAGGTGACCACACCCCTCACCCACAACCCCATGTACATGATGCTGCTCAGGTGACCACACCCCTCACCCACACCCCCATGTACATGATGCTGCTCAGGTGACCACACCCCTCACCCACAACCCCATGTACATGATGCTGCTCAGGTGACCACACCCCTCACCCACACCCCCATGTACATGATGCTGCTCAGGTGACCACACCCCTCACCCACACCCCCATGTACATGATGCTGCTCAGGTGACCACACCCCTCACCCACAACCCCATGTACATGATGCTGCTCAGGTGACCACACCCCTCACCCACACCCTCATGTACATGATGCTGCTCAGGTGACCACACCCCTCACCCACACCCCCATGTACATGATGCTGCTCAGGTGACCACACCCCTCACCCACAACCCCATGTACATGATGCTGCTCAGGTGACCACACCCCTCACCCACAACCCCATGTACATGATGCTGCTCAGGTGACCACACCCCTCACCCACACCCTAATGTACATGATGCTGCTCAGGTGACCACACCCCTCACCCACACCCCCATGTACATGATGCTGCTCAGGTGACCACACCCCTCACCCACACCCTCATGTACATGATGCTGCTCAGGTGACCACACCCCTCACCCACAACCCCATGTACATGATGCTGCTCAGGTGACCACACCCCTCACCCACACCCCCATGTACATGATGCTGCTCAGGTGACCACACCCCTCACCCACAACCCCATGTACAGTGGGGCAAAAAAGTATTTAGTCAGCCAGCGATCGTGCAAGTTCTCCCACTTAAAATGATGACAGAGGTCTGTAATTTTCATCATAGGTACACTTCAACTGTGAAAGATAGAATGTGAAAAAAAAAATCCAGGAATTCATATTGTAGGAATTTTAAAGAATTTATTTGTAAATGATGGTGGAAAATAAGTATTTGGACAACCATTCAAAGTTCTCACTGATGGAAGGAGGTCTTGGCTCAAAAATCTCACGATACATGGCCCCATTCATTCTTTCCTTAACACGGATCAATCGTCCTGTCCCCTTAGCAGAAAAACAGCCCCAAAGCATGATGTTTCCACCCCCATGCTTCACAGTAGGTATGGTGTTCTTGGGATACAACTCAGTATTCTTCTTCCTCCAAACACGACCAGTTGGGTTTATCCCAAAAAGTTCTATTTTGGTTTCATCTGACCACATGACATTCTCCCAATCCTCTGCTGTATCATCCATGTATCCATTTTGGTATAAACTCAACTCGTGGTGTTTGCCGCCGCTCCCAGCGTGTGTGGAACGGTCTCCCTGACCACCCGAGGACACCACAGACTTTGGATGCTTTCGAAAATGGCTTAAAACCCCCTTTAAAAAAAAAAGAAGCCTTTTTTTAGATATATGCATACTAGTTTTAGCGATCAGGCTGTTCTAGTTTTTATCTTTATTTATTTTTATTTTCTTTTTATATTTATTTAATTTTTTTAATACACTGTAGCACTTTGTTGTTTACTCAATGTAAAGTGTTTTTTTTTCTACAAATAAAATCTGTTATTATTATTAGATATTATAGAATATTATTATTATCAAATATAATTCACTTCACACTTCATGAAGCGTTTCTTACTTTCGCACCTTCGTTTTTAAGAGCTTTTTGTGACGTTTTCAATGTGATTTTCCAATTTCAGAAAGGTTAGATTTGAAATAAAAATGATAAACCTCAGAAGACAATGCTACGAACAATGGGAGACCAGGCTTTCTGCGCCGCTGCTCCCAGTCTGTGGAACGCTCTCCCTGACCACCTGAGGGCACCACAGACTGTGGATGCTTTCAAAAATGGCTTAAAACCCCCTTTAAAAAAAAAGAAAAAAAAGAAGCCTTTTTTTTAGATATATGCATACTAGTTTTAGTGATTAGGCTGTTCTAGTTTTTATCTTTTTTTATTTTTGTTATCTTTATCTATTTATTTTATTTTTTTAATACACTGTAGCAGTTTGAGGTTGTTTACTCAATGTAAAGTTTTTTGTTTTTTTTACAAATAAAATCTATTATTATTATTAAATATAATTCACTTCACTTCACACTTTATGAAGCATTTCTTACTTTTTCACCTTCGTTTTTAAGAGCTTTTTGTGACGTTTTCAATGTGATTTTCCAATTTCAGAAAGGTTAGATTTGAAATAAAAATGATAAACCTCAGAAGACAATGCTCCCAGTCTGTGGGACGCTCTCCCTGACCACCTGAGGGCACCACAGACTGTGGATGCTTACAAAAATGGCTTAAAAACCCCTTTTAAAAAAAAAAAAAAAAAAGCCTTTTTTTTTTAGATATATGCATACTAGTTCTAGCGATTAGGCTGTTCTAGTTTTTATTTTTATTTATTTTCATTATCTTTTTTATTTTTTTAATACACTGTAGCACTTTGAGGTTGTTTACTCAATGTAAAGTACTTTTTTTTTTTACAAATAAAATCTATTATTATTATTATTATTAAACATTATTATTATTATTAAATATAATTCACTTCACTGCACACTTTATGAAGCATTTCTTACTTTTGCACATTCGTTTTTAAGAGCTTTTTGTGACGTTTTCAGTGTGATTTTTCCAATTTCAGAAAGGTTAGATTTGAAATAAAAATGTTAAATATGTTTTCTCTTGGTGGTTATAAAGACATTGATGGATATAAAACATGGCCCAGTCCTAATAAGTCCTATGTTCTACGTACTGATCTGACTTTTTGGCCTCCATGTAGGAGCGTACCATCTGAAGAGAAGTCCTTCGCCATTGGCGTTCAGTTCCTACTCCTGAGGCTTTTGGGTGAGTCAGCAGGGAATGTCTGGCCATAGAAAGCGGTCAATCCTCCTCTCCCCCTCGCCGCAGCCTGGCTTCCTGCGCCGGCTCTCTTCGGCATGGCCATCGACACCTCCTGCGTCTGGTGGAAGCGCGTGTGCGGCAGGAAGTTCAGCTGCGGTTACTACGACAACGACATGTTGAGGAGCAGGTAGGCGGG
>NC_084636.1:5508415-5585915 GCF_033978795.1 Nerophis ophidion | reverse complement strand
TGAGGGGGGGGGGGGGGGACTGTCCCACAAACACCCGGAGCGGCACCGAGGAGCTCTTTTATCTTTCGTCTCCATCGTCCTCGTCAACATGTCGGCGGCCAGTGACTTTGGGAACCCTCTACGGAAATTCAAACTGGTCTTCCTGGGGGAGCAGAGTGGTAAGAGCACATTTGTTTATTTTATGGAAAACAAACTCCTTTTTTGGAGGACTTCCGGTTGTGTCTCATGGTCACGTGACCATGACGCGGCTTCATGCACCTGCTAGCCGGGTCACGAAGTTCACTAGCATTTTTCCTGTTTTTTTTTTTTTTTTTTAACAAATTCCTCATTAATATGACAACTTATTTTTTCACAAGTTTTCCACAGAGTTGTTGGTTTTGTGAGGTTGAAAAAAGACATTTTTTTTATCTCCTTCCCCTTCACAATGGTTGTTTTAAGATAGCTGTCGGTGTTAGCATAATTAGCATCCTCAATCAATCAATCAAAGTTTACTTATATATTCCTAAATCACCAGTGTCTCAAAGGGCTGCACAAGCCACAACGACATCAGGGTAAGGACAATTTCAACCCAATGGGATAATAATAATAGATTTTATTTCTTGAAAGCCCTTTATATAGACTGACCATACGTCCTCTTTTCCCCGGACATGTCCTCTTTGGCGGGACTGTCCGGGGTGTCTGGGCGGGGTTTCTTAAATGCCTAAAATGTTGGTGTTTTGTGTCAAGGTTGCGTGTATTTTCAATGTACCTACCGGGTTAAGAGGAGTTAAAATCAAAACAAATTGTGTTGGTGTGCACACGCAGCAACATTCGTGAAGGAGGAGCAGAGATAAAAGAGCGGGAGACAGATTTAGTTAATTGAGTGTTAATCAAGGCATTCTTGGTCAACAGCCATGCAGGTCACACTAAGGGTGGCCGTATAAACAACTGTAACACTGTTACAAATAAGCGCCACACTGTGAACCCACACCAAACAAGAATGACAAATACATTTCGGGAGAAAATCTGCTCTGTAACACAACAGAACAAATACAGGTGTGATCAAAATTATTCAACCCCCACACAACTTTGGTGTTTTAGCAAGTTGGACATTTATTCCGTATTTTGTTAATAGTCATATCAAATAAAGATGCATTAAATAGACAAATGTAACTTGAATTACAACATTATATTTTGTAACATACCAAACAGTGTAATTTCTCTTAATATCTCATTGACAAAATTATTCAACCCCTTGAAGATCATAACTCTTAAGAACAGAATTTGAATAAGGTCTTTTCAATCAGGTGTTGAAAACACCTGTAGATGTGATTAGAACCATAACGAGCAACAATTAAACTGATTGAAAAAGACTATGACGCTCAGCTTCTTGTAGATGGTCAATGGTGTATTTGCAACATGGTGAAGTCCAGGGAGTGGTCAAAGAAGTCAACAGAGGAGGTAATTTCTCTTCATAAGAAAGGATATGGATATAAGAAAATAGCAAAGACATTACACATTCCAAGAGACACAGTTGGGAGCATAATTCGCAAGTTTAAAGCTAAAGGCACAGTGGAAACACTACCTGGGCGTGGTAGAAAGAGGATGCTGTGTGCAACTGCTGTCTGGTATTTGAAGCGTACAGTGGTGAAAACCCCCCGGGTAACAGCTGAGGAACTACAACAGGACATTGGAGAGGGGGGAACGCAGGTTAGGTCCCAGACAATAAGGCGCGCACTACGAGATGAAGGCCTCCATGCCAGAACTCCCAGGCGCACCCCACTTCTGACTACCAGGCACAAGAAAAATAGACTCCAGTATGCCAAAAATCATCTGGACAAACCCCAAAGGTTTTGGGAAACTGTTCTATGGAGTGATGAGACAAATCTGGAACTCTTTGGGCATATGAATCAACGTTATGTCTGGAGGAGAAAAAAATGAAGCTTACAAAGAGAAGAACACCTTGCCTACTGTTAAGCATGGTGGGGGGTCAATCATGCTCTGGGGCTGTTTCTCTGCCTCAGGTACCGGGAATCTCCAGCGTGTTCAAGGCATTATGAATTCTATTTCCTAGCAGGAAAATATTAGCTGCAAATGTCATGAAGTCAGTGAGGAAGCTGAGGCTTGGGAGACGTTGGACCTTCCAACAGGACAAGGATCCCAAGCATACCTCCAAATCAACATCAGAGTGGTTGCAGAAGAAGGGCTGGAATACTCTGGAGTGGCTTTCACAGTCGCCAGAAGGATGTCATTACTGCCAAAGGGTGTTCTACTAAGTACTAAAGATGCATGGAACTAGGGGGTTGAATCATTTTGTCAATGAGATATTAAGAAAAATGTCCTTTTTTGGTATTTTGTCAAATACAGTGTTACAATTTAAGTTGCATTTGTCTATTTGACACATCTCTATTTGATATGACTATAAACAAAATACGGAATAAATGTCCAACTGGCTAAAACACCAAAATTGTGTGGGGGTTGAATAATTTTGATCACAACTGTACCCATATACAGCCCCCCCACTACACCCTACCCCATGCCCCCAACTCAACCCCGATTACGTCACATCAAATATTCCACTTTGAAAAATACTTTTGGTGGAAGATTTTGCATATCTTGCGTTTGCGGAAAACAAACAAAAAAACAACGTTAAAAAAAACAAAAACATTTTGAAATGAGGAATAGATCTGATGTTGAGGAAGACTCCAGAGATCTAAACGTTAAATATAAAATGTATGTATGCCCAGGCACACCATTATCATCATTTCAGGACCGAAGCAAAACACTTTTTACACTTTCATACTGAAATAAATACACCTACAACTTATGAAATAAAAACATAGAACAAACTACCAGCAGCAGTAAAGTTTAGATCCATGAAGGAAAGAAGAAAGTGAATGAATGTTTATAACTGAATACATTTACATATGCATGCAAATTTGTCTTTTTTTTATATATACATATATTTTTAATGAATTAAGTAAAATTTATGACAACTTTTTTTCCGAAACACAACATGGAAAGTGAGATATTACAGGACAATGCATACAATTATAATTTCTTTTCAAAACTCTTACAAAAAGGTGGGACCCCATTTTTATGACTTGATGGGGTCCATGGTACCCCATTTAGAAAATTCCTAGCACCAACACTGCTGTCAACAGAGGAGAAAAAAGGCTTTATTTAAATAAATATATTAGTTGTAAAGCAAGTTCAAGTATCATTAGCAAATGTATACTTTGAATGCTCCAGTATACCAAAACATTTCGGACAATCCCATGCTCCCAATCTTGTTGGAACAGTTTGGAGCAGGCCCTTAACTCTACCAACATGACTGTGCACCAGTGCACAAAGCAAAGTCCACAAAGACATGGATGACAGAGTCTGGTGTGGATGAACTTGACTGGCCTGCACAGAGTCCTGACCTGAAACCCGATAGAACACTTTTTGGGATGAATCAGAACGGAGACTGAGATCCAGGCCTTCTCCACCAACATCAGTGTGTGTGTGTGACCTCACCAATGCACTTTTGGAAGAATGGTGGAAAGTTCTTATGAACACACACTGCAACCTTGTGGACAGCCTTCCCAGAAGAGTTGCAGCTGTAATAGGTGGCCAAATACTTTTAGCATTATAGTGATACAAGCTCATCCTTAAACTCGTCTTCTTATCCATCACCGGCAGACGCTGTGTTGTTCTAAATCCAATCATGTTGGATTGGCGTGTGTGTTTTATCTAAAGTAGAGCAACGAGATGACGCATTGATACAATTAGCCGGGCATCATTAGCATAATCGTGATCAGATTCTTCCTCGCGGATATGAAAGCAGCCAAGTAATTAGTCTACTGGTGACGACTCCTTGGAGCTCATTAGCAGCTGTGAATTAAAGTCTGATAACAGTCTGCAAGTTAAGCTGGCTTTAAAGGCCTACTGAAATGAGATTTTCTTATTTAAACGGGGATAGCAGGTCCATTCTATGTGTCATACTTGATCATTTCGCCATATTGCCATATTTTTGCTGAAAGGATTTAGTAGAGAACATCGACTATAAAGTTGGCAACTTTTGGTCGCTAATAAAAAAGCCTTGCCTGTACCGGAAGTAGCAGACGATATGCACGTGACGTCACGGGTTGTGGAGCTCCTCACATCTGAACATTGTTTACAATCATGGCCACCAGCAGCGAGAGCGATTTGGACCGAGAAAGCGACGATTCCCCCATTAATTTGAGCGAGGATGAAAGATTCGTGGATGAGGAAAGTAAGAGTGAAGGACTGGAGAAAGAAAAAAAAAAGACAAGGGCAGTGGGAGCGATTCAGAAGTTATTAGACACATTTACTAGGATAATTCTGGAAAATCCCTTATCGGTTTATTGTGTTACTAGTGTTTTAGTGAGATTATATGGTCGTACCTGAAAGTCCGAAGGGTGTGGCCACGGGGGTGGTGACTGCCAGTGTCTCTGAGGGAAGCCACGTTTCTCGACGAGGCGAAGCGAAGGCAGCCGTTGGGGCCGGGCTGAGATTTTTTTTTTTTCCCCCTCCTCCACGGTGGAAACATCACACGTTAGGGGGCGGTCGGTCGGAGGAGGCAAGAGAGTCCGCAGCTGCCTCTTTGACAGGTGCACGAGGAACGACGCAAGCTCTCCGCTCATGTCTACGGTAAGAGCCGACTTATTACCACAATTTTCTCTCCGAAACCTGACGGTTGACATGTGGTAGGGAACCATGTTCGTTTGACCGCTCTGTTCCATATAAAGCTTCACCGTCATCTTCCATCCATCCATCCATCTTCTTCCGCTTATCGAAGCGGCCGGAATGAGAATCAGCACCTCCAAATCCGAGTCCCTGGTTCTCTCCCGGAAAAGGGTGGAGTGCCATCTCCAGGTTCGGGAGGAGACCCTGCCCCAGGTGGAGGAGTTCAAGTACCTAAGAGTCTTGTTCACGAGTGAGGGAAGAGTGGATCGTGAGATCGACAGGAGGATCGGTGCGGTGTCTTCAGTAATGTTGATGTTGTACCGATCCGTTGTGGTGAAGAAGGAGCTGAGCCGGAAGGCAAAGCTCTCAATTTACCGGTCGAGCTACGTTCCCATCCTCACCTATGGTCATGAGCTTTGGGTCATGACCGAAAGGATAAGATCACGGGTACAAGCGGCCGAAATGAGTTTCCTCCGCCGTGTGGCGGGGCTCTCCCTTAGAGATAGGGTGAGAAGCTCTGTCATCCGGGAGGAACTCAAAGTAAAGCCGCTGCTCCTCCACATCAAGAGGAGCCAGATGAGGTGGTTCGGGCATCTGGTCAGGATGCCCCGTGGCCCAACTGGTAGGAGGCCACGGGGAAGACCCAGGGCACGTTGGGAGGACTATGTCTCCCGGCTGGCCTGGGAACGCTTCGGGATCCCCCGGGAAGAGCTAGACGAAGTGGCTGGGGAGAGGGAAGTCTGGGCTTCCCTGCTTAGGCTGCTACCCCTGCGACTCACCGTCATCTTTTGGGAATGTAAACAAGGAAACAGTGGCTGTGTTTTTGTTGCTAAAGGCTTAAAGGCGGCCGCAATACACCGCTTCACACCTACATCTTTCTTCTTTGACGTCTCCATTATTAATTGAACAAATTGCAAAAGATTCAGCAACCCAGATGTCCAGAATACTGTGTAATTATGCGATTAAAGCAGACGACTTATTGCTGGGATTGGGGCTGGAACAAAATGTCCGCTACAATCCTGGACGTCACGCGCACGCCTCATCATACCGCGACATTTTCAACATGATAATTCGCGCGAAATTTAAAATTGCAATTTAGAAAACTAAAAAGGCCGTATTGGCATGTGTTGCAATGTTAATATTTCATCATTGATATATAAACTATCAGACCGCGTGGTCGCTAGTAGTGGCTTTCAGTAGGCCTTTAAGCTTTGAAAATGTTGACGAAAACGCAAGATAGGACATTTAAGATGAACGCTGCGTTTACTCGTGAATAAAGAGCTACTGATTCCAGAAATAGATAGTTGGGATCATTCTCCAGCCATTTATCTCACATGGCAAGTAGTAATGATATGAAAGATTCCTGGATCTTCATCCAGCACCTCGACTTTCACTTGTCTTTTCCCCTCACTGATATTTTCTGGTGGCTATTCAGACAACAACGTCCACCTCACACATGCTAATGAGCTCCCTTGGCAGCTGCAGACGTGAGTAAAAATGTCCGTTTATATATCGGCCTGCATGGACAAAGTCCTGCAGTGTGTTTATTTGTGCAACGAATAAACACACAAGGTTGCTGTTTCCTTCTATTTTAGTCAAGTCATTAACTAAAGGTAAGCCTCATAGGCCAGGGGTGTCCAAACTACGGCTGGCGGGTCCGCCAATATCTTCAATTTGGCCCGCAAAACATCATGAGTCAAATAGGGAATCTTAAAAGACGTTTGTCGCCATCAAGTGGACAATGCCAGTATCTCAGGTTATTATGCTCTGAACGTTCTACTGGGCAGCATTTACATGTATGACACCCCTAGTCATGGTGCAAAAATGCAAGCAGCACAAAGTGCCAAAAGACATAGTTACACATAACACAACATGCTCACTCAACGTTGTAGGTATTAAAACCGAATAATTACCATCAAATGACACCCTTTTAAATCCATTACAAAGCATTGAGGGAAAAGGCAAACCACTCCATGTTTGGCGTGTTTTTGGCTGCTTGATATTTCTGATTGATTACAAAACTTTAAGGAGGTCGTCATTGAAGTAAACAGAGTGGTAGTCCTTTCACACACTCTTAATATCCATTTATATTAATTATATATCCATTATATCAAATCAATATGCAGCTGAGAAAGGCTCCAGCTATTAGATCCCTTATGGACTGGACTCTCACATTATTATGTTAGATCCACTATGGACTGGACTCCCACTATTATGTTAGATCCACTATGGACTGGACTCTCACACTATTATGTTAGATTCACTATGGACTGGACTCTCACAATATTATGTTAGATCCACTATGGACTGGACTCTCACTATTATGTTAGATCCACTATGGACTGGACTCCCACTATTATGTTAGATCCACTATGGACTGGACTCTCACACTATTATGTTAGATTCACTATGGACTGGACTCTCACAATATTATGTTAGATCCACTATGGACTGGACTCTCACTATTATGTTAGATCCACTATGGACTGGACTCCCACTATTATGTTAGATCCACTATGGACTGGACTCTCACACTATTATGTTAGATTCACTATGGACTGGACTCTCACAATATTATGTTAGATCCACTATGGACTGGACTCTCACTATTATGTTAGATCCACTATGGACTGGACTTACACTATTATGTTAGATCCACTATGGACTGAACTCTCACTATTATGTTAGATCCACTATGGACTGGACTTACACTATTATGTTAAATCCACTATGGACTGGACTCTCACACTATTATGTTAGATCCACTATGGACTGGACTCTCACACTATTATGTTAGATCCACTATGGACTGGACTCTCACACTATTATGTTAGATCCGTTATGGACTGGACTCTCACTATTATGTTGGATCCCTTATGGACTGGACTCTCACATTATTATGTTAGATCCACTATGGACTGGACTCTCACACTATTATGTTAGATCCACTATGGACTGGACTCTCACACTATTATGTTAGATCCACTATGGACTGGACTCTCACATTATTATGTTAGATCCACTATGGACTGGACTCTCACACTATTATGTTAGATCCGTTATGGACTGGACTCTCACTATTATGTTGGATCCCTTATGGACTGGACTCTCACATTATTATGTTAGATCCACTATGGACTGGACTCTCACACTATTATGTTAGATCCACTATGGACTGGACTCTCACTATTATGTTAGTTCCACTATGGACTGGACTCTCACACTATTATGTTAGATCCACTATGGACTGGACTCTCACTCTTATGTTGGATCCACTATGGACTGGACTCTCACACTATTATGTTAGATCCACTATGGACTGGACTCTCACTATTATGTTGGATCCACTATGGACTGGACTCTCACACTATTATGTTAGATCCACTATGGACTGGACTCTCACTATTATGTTAGTTCCACTATGGACTGGACTCTCACACTATTATGTTAGATCCACTATGGACTGGACTCTCACTATTATGTTAGATCCACTATGGACTGGACTCTCACTATTATGTTAGATCCACTATGGACTGGACTTACACTATTATGTTAGATCCACTATGGACTGGACTCTCACACTATTATGTTAGATCCACTATGGACTGGACTCTCACTATTATGTTAGATCCATTATGGACCGGACTCTCACATTATTATGTTAGATCCACTATGGACTGGACTCTCACACTATTATGTTAGATCCACTATGGACTGGACTCTCACTATTATGTTGGATCCACTATGGACTGGACTCTCACACTATTATGTTAGATCCACTATGGACTGGACTCTCACACTATTATGTTAGATCCACTATGGACTGGACTCACACTATTATGTCAGATCCATTATGGACTGGACTCTCACACAAGGTTTCTCATTGTTATCCCATTAGATTGAGTATTTCCTTGCCCTGATGTGGGCTCATGGCTTGTGCAGCCCTTTGAGACACTCGTGATTTAGGGCTATACAAGTAAACATTGATTGATTGATGATTGAATAACATTTAAAAGACTATCACATGGGATACATGTGAGGGGGTTCCTGCTCCAGTTCATCAGTTTGGGGGTCCTTAGCCAGGAAAACATTAAAGACCCCTGTGTTAGTCATTTTTTTATTTACTTGATCAACCCTTTTTAACATTGCACAATACAAAATAATGAAAGAAAATATGATTCAGGTTGATTGGGTCAATATCGGCTAATACTTAAGGCTCTGATATCGGTCTCATACAATAGGAAGGGAATTCATATGGCCCCATTTCTGACTTTTTACCTGACACATGACAAGTGAGGACTTAGTGGGTGTACTATCCACTTTAGCCGCCAGAGGGCAGTTGAGAGTTAAATGTATTAAAATGTGTTTTGTGGCAATTCCGACTTTGATTTGATCATGTGGCGCTGTCCGTCATTTCCAGCAGACTGCTTTCTATAACGCAAAATCCACCCAGGAATGGGGCCATATGTACCCCTTCCCTACTAGACTCCTGCAGTGGGATTCCATCCTGATTGTCTGGGTTAACATCTTTTGTCCCCCTCGCAGTTGGAAAGACGTCCCTGATCACACGCTTCATGTATGACAGCTTCGACAACACCTACCAGGTGGGTGCTGCATGGCTTTTTTATTCCATCTGCTCAGGGGCACTCGCCAGCTTGTCGTATCCACATTGTCTATACCAGGGGTGTCAAACGTACCACCCGTGGGCCCGATCAGGCCCGCGAACAGGTTTTATCCGGCCGGCGGGAGGAGTTTGCTAAATAAAAAAATGAGCCGAAATTTTTTAATGAAAGAAACGGCTGTTCTGAATGTGTCCACTAGATGTCACAATAGCAATTCTGTGAATATTTGTAGATCATCGGTCGGCAACCCGCGGCTCTTTGATAAATAAATAATAAATAAATGGGTTGTACTTGTATAGCGCTTTTCTACCTTCAAGGTACTCAAATCGCTTTGACACTACTTCCACATTTACCCATTCACACACACATTCACACACTGATGGAGGGAGCTGCCATGCAAGGCGCCAACCAGCACCCATCAGGAGCAAGGGTGATGTGTCTTGCTCAGGACACAACGGACGTGACGAGGTTGGTTCTAGGTGGGATTTGAACCAGTGACCCTCGGGTTGCGCACAGCCACTCTTCCACTGCGCCACGCCGTCCCAAATTGAGAGCTTTGCCTTCCGGCTCAGTTCCTTCTTCACCACATGGTGAAGAAGGAGCTGAGCAAATTTCACTCCAAAATACACCCGGGCAGTACTTTAGATGAAATGGTAACAAAGTTTGGATCAAGTAAGTGATGTGCATTCAAGTAAAACATCCAAAAAATCTTCCTTAATGACGTTTTTTGTGATTAATCATGATTGATCCAAATTTAAAAGTGTGATCAATTTTGATTGTTAAAAATGTATCATCTGATAGCACTAGTTTTAAGTATTTTATCATGAACTTTATGCATTCTAAATGTACATAACGTTTTTTTCGGACTATAAGTCGCAGTTTTTTTTAAACTCAGGAGCGACTTATGTGTGGAATTATTAACACATTACCGTAAAATATCAAATAATATCATTTAGCTCGTAAGGGACTAGACGTATAAGATTTCATGGGATTTAGCAATTAGGAGTGAGAGATTGTTTGGTAAAGGTATAACATGTTCTATATGTCCGCTGTGAACGGGACTCTCGCCGCTGTGTCGGATCCGCCCCGGACTGGACTCTCGCGACTGCGCCGGATCCACTATGGACTGAACCCCCACAGCACCATGCCAGATCACATGCTTGATCACTCTGATGTGGCTCAGCTGCATACTTGCCGACCCTCAAGATTTTTCCGGGAGGTTGTCCGGATTTCAATGCCTTTCCCAGAAATATGCCTGGGCTAACGTTCTCCGGTTTTCGCCCGCATAACTATTTTGAGGGCGTGTCGTGATGACAATGCTTTTAACGTTCTCTAAAACATATCGTCGCTCCCGCCTTCACGCCATGCTATCTGCGTGCCGGCCGGTCACATGTAGCATGCGACACATCGACTGCAAGGCATACTTGGTCAACAGCCACACTGATAGTCGTGATATAAATGACTTTAACACTCTTTCTAATATGCGCCACACTGTGAACTCACACCAAACAAGAATGACAAACACATTTCGGGAGAACATCCGCACTGTAACACAACGTAAACACAGCAGAACAAATACCCAGAATCCCATGCATCCCTAACTCTTCCGGGCTACATTATACACCCCCGCACCCCCCGACCCCGCCCACCTCAACCTACGCACGTGGGGGGGTGGGGGGATGGTGGAAGAATGGTGGAAAATTCCATAATACCATTTCTCAATTAAAAAACTGTCACTACTTCTACATTTCTTGACCGATTTAAACAATTCCAACACTAACCGATTCATCCATTCGGGACATTCAGCCTATTAATCGTCAATTTTCACAAAATTCACTAATTTCCAGGAGGTTTCCATTGAAATGAACGTGACATTTTCTCAAGATCCACATTTCCTACGATTTTCAACCTGTTCAAACCTTTCCAACATCAACACATTCCACTCATCCTGGCATACTTGCCAACCTTGACACCTCCAATTTCAGGGGGTAGGGGGGGTGGTTGGGGGGGAGGAGTATATTTACAATCCATCCAGCTTATTCCCTTTGGGGTCGCTGGTGCTTATCTCAGCTACAATCGGGCGGAAGGCGGGGTACACCCTGGACAAGTCGCCACCTCATCGCAGTATGTGTAGACATTTTTATTTATAATTGAATCACTTGTTTATTTTTCAACAAGTTTTTATTTATTTTTCAAGAGAGACCACTACAAATGAGCAATATTTTGTACTGTTATACAATTTAATGAATCAGAAACTGATGACATAGTGCTGTATTTTACTTCTTTATCTCTTTTTTTCAACCAAAAATGCCTTGCTCTGATTAGGGGGTACTTGAATTAAAAAAAATGTTCACAGGCGGTACATCTCTGAAAAAAGGTTGAGAACGACTGCTCTAAAAGCCATAGATGTTATTATCACATTTGCATACACAGTAGATGGCAGTATTGTCCTGTTTAAGAGTGTCACAACATTGCTGTTTACGGCAGACGAACTGCTTTACGGTAAACAAAAACGTGACTGCTGTTGTTGTGTGTAGTTGCCGCGCTGGTAGGACGTTAATGAGACTGCCTAACAATAAACCCACATAAGAAACCAAGAACTCACCCTTGATCATTCTACAGTTATAACGTCATTGGGCAGGCACTCTGTTTATATTGTGGGAAAGCGGACGTGAATACAGGCTGTCGACACGTCACTCGGGTCCGCATGGAGCTGGAGGGGGCGTGGCCTCCAGCTCCGCCTGAATTTCGGTAGATTTTCGGGAGAAAATTTGTCCCGGGAGGTTTTCAGGAGATGCGCTGAATTTCGGGAGGGTTGGCAAGTATGCATCCTGGACATTCAAACTAACACTTTACCAAGTTCCACACCAAATTCCTGTTTTCCTGGAAATTCACCAATTCCTGGATTTCTGTAAAACTATTATTCAATCATAAATTGTCACTACTAAAACCTTTCTTTACAAATTTAGCTCAGTTAGGACATCCATGCTATTTATCGCTGCTCCCGAAATTCCAAAATTACCAGGAATTTCCCACTGAAACCGATAGGACATTTTACCAAGTTCCACAATTCCCACATTTCTCAGCCGATTCAATTAATTATTATTATTTTTTTTTTGTCTTGTCAGCTTCTCAGGCAAATCATATAGTTGATGTAGATGCCCATATCGGCTGTTCACATTTACTTTACAAAAGAGAAGTGTAAGATACTTCTCTTGGTGCCTTATTTGAATTTGACTTTATTAAATGTATTTATATTATCATTTGGTGCAGCCGGGCCGGAGCAGGAGGGGATAGAAAGAGAAAGAAGGAAGACGGAGGGGGAAATTGTGAGGATAAGAGGGGGATTAGACAGAGAGACAAAAACAACAACAACAATAGAACACCAGCACATATGATTTGTACAAATATGATCGTACAAGTGATAGCAAAGAAGCAGTTAGTGAAATAAATAATATAGAAATGACAATGAGCATTTTTACACTACAACTGGAGCAATACAAATACCAATAGAAAAAGCGCTGTTGATTATGAATACCAAGAGTTTACCTCTATTATCAACAATACAGTTGTTCAAATGCAACAATACGTATACATAATGATAACTAAGAAGATAAAAAAAAAAAAAAAAGGAATACCAAAAGATGGAGTGGAAGAGAGAGAGGCAACCTATATTAATCAATTAATTCTAACAGCAACGTGTTCAGCTCATGAATGTTATTACTTGGCTCCATCTTGGAAGTATGCACTCCACTCCGTCTCAGTCCGAGGCTGCTGAAACGGCGCGGGATAAATAATGGAGGAGGAAGTCAGCAGCCATCACCCTGAAGGAGAATGACTTTGGAGACAAATGGCCACTGTCTGATGACACGCTTCATTCCTCACCATAACCCAGCTTTAAGTGGACAGACCAGATAGCATCTGCTTTTTTTTTTAATCATGTCCGCTCAGACCGTCTGCCATACCCTGCAGTACATGATGAAGAAGTCTGGGAGGGACTTTTTTAGTTCATGGATGTAGTTTGTGTTTTACAGGCAGATATGACGAGTATGTTTTTATTCATGCCGTCATGCTGCTTGTCTGGCAGAAGCGTTGTATTCAAATATTCAGACTGCCGCCTGTGCTCTGCGACAAGAATAAAAGATGGAAGCGAGCCTGCAGAGGAGAGGATTAGCCAGGACTTTGTGCGTCTGTTTTCATGCTTTCAGACTCTCCAAAGCAGAGTCCTTCACAGGGAGATTTGGAAACCGAGGGATGGGTACCCAATTCAGTACTTTCAAAGGTGCCATGTTTCCATACCTTTTGTTGCATGTAATGCACAGGGGTGAAAACTGAAGGCCCCGGGGCCAAATCGTTGTATGTGGGCCGCGAAAGCCGGGAAATAATAAAGTACGTTATCTCGAACGTTATCTTGGGGACGGCGTGGCGCAGTGGGAGAGTGGCCGTGCGCAACCCGAGGGTCGGTGGTTCAATCCCCACCTAGTACCAACCTCGTCACGTCCGTTGTGTCCTTGAGCAAGACACTTCACTCTCGCTCCTGATGGGTGCTGGTTGGCGCCTTGCATGGCAGCTCCCTCCATCAGTGTGTGAATGTGTGTGTGAATGGGTAAATGTGGAAGTAGTGTCAAAGCGCTTTGAGTACCTTGAAGGTAGAAAAGCGCTATACAAGTGCAACCCATTTATCACTTATTTATTCATCTTTTCTTGCTAAATATATATGACAGAAAAACATTGTATTTCATGCGATTGCTTATCTTTTACACCAGGGGTGTTCAAACTTTTTGGCCTGGTGACGACACAAAAAAGGCCAAGAAAAAGCAAAACACACATGGAATAGAATAGAAAGTGTCAGGCTTTCCCCTGACAGTTTGTCTATGTCTTTGTTTCCTCTGTGTTTAGTATCTCCTGTCTTTAGTTCCTGTCAAGTGCTCTTATTTTGGTTCAGCTTCCTGTTTGTCTCCCTGTCTGCTGTTGTCACCTCATCTGCGGCTGATTGGCACCTGGCCACACCTGTAGTCAATCAGCCCGCTCCTATTTGTACCCACTTTGTCTTCCAGTCAGTAATGGATCATTGTCGTTGCCACATGTCGCTCCTGTCGTGTCGTACCTTGTCTTTGCAGCGTAGCGGTAAGCTATATTCGGTTGATGTTTGTAGCTTACTGTTTTTTGTTCCCTGCTTCCGTTTTATTTTTCATTATACAAGTACGACTTCTGTTTGCCTGTTCGCTACCCGCTAGCTTCCACGCTAAGCTCCTGTTCGTTATTTTCTAGCTCCCAGGCTAGCTCCTTTTTGTTTGATTATCCGCCTTGTGCGCGCTTTGTGTTAGTACCCTTTTGTTTGTTCTTGTTCTATTATTTATATTAAATCACATTTTCTCACTCCATGCCTGCATCCATCTCTGCATCTTGGGGTTCGTCAACAAATAACTCTGACAGAAAGTACTTTATTGATCCCTGGGGGAAATTCAGCACCACAGACCGCTCAAAATAAACACTTAGGTATTTTTTACATGTGAATAATATAAATACAGTCTATTATACAGCATTATTCACATGTGAATAAAATAAATGCAGTCTATATTATACAGCATTATTCACATGTGAATAGCATACATACAGTATTATACAGAATTATTCACATGTAAATAACAGAAATACAGTCTATTATACAGCATTATTCACATGTGAATAATATAAATACAGTCTATTATACAGCCTTATTCACGTGAATAACATACATATAGTCTATTATACAGCATTATTCACATATAAATCATATAAATACTGTCTATTATACAGCTTTATTCACATGTGAATAATATAAATACAGTCTATTATACAGCATTATTCACATGTGAATAATATAAATGCAGTCTATATTATACAGCATTATTCACATGTGAATAGCATACATACAGTATTATACAGAATTATTCACATGTAAATAACAGAAATACAGTCTATTATACAGCCTTATTCACATGTGAATAGTATAAATACAGTCTATTATACAGCCTTTTTCACATGAATAACATACATATAGTCTATTATACAGCAGTATTCACATATGAATCATATAAATACTGTCTATTATACAGCATTATTCACATGTGAATAATATAAATACAGTCTATTATACAGCCTTATTCACGTGAATAACATACATATAGTCTATTATACAGCATTATTCACATATAAATCATATAAATACTGTCTATTATACAGCATTATTCACATATGAATAATATAAATACAGTCTATTATACAGCATTATTCACATTATTCGCCGGAAACGTCCTAATCGTATGACGTCACACATGAAAGTAAATGTTTACTTAACTTTGTTGATGTTGGTTTCACCACGGAACGGGCCCTGAAGGAAGCATCCCCACTGGCGTGTGCTATTTAATCTTTCATAAGATGATCCATTATTTAATCTAATGTGTCTGTGTGCCGTTCTATTTTTGAAATCTGGGCCAAAAAGAGGCTGAAAAGCCGTCTGCACTGCTGCCGTCACGTCACTATCCGCCCGTTTGATATAGCAGCTGCACAGCGTATTTAACCTCTGTCATGTTTATTTATTATTATGCAGAAAGACACCAGTCTCAGGACTTGTTTTTTAAGTCTGCCTCAAACAGGCAAATTTGTCCAAACGCACACTTATTGTCAGAGCAGAGCGCGTAAACCACTTTTCTTTTTAGCCAGATTTCCTCCTTCGGTCCGCGGCGGTCGCTGGCATCGCCACGGAAACCAGCGCGTGATCAAGCTGCTGATGTCCAAGCGGGCACCCTGCTGCGCCGCCTGACTTCCTGTAGACCCGGGGGGGGGGGGCAAACTTATGCCGCAAACTGAAAAATCTAAGCACGCTGGGGCCATTTTGATATGTTTCATTGTCAAAACCAATACAATATTTAAATGTTTTCATCTTGCAGAATCAGAAATACTTTAATAATCTCCGAGGGGAAATAAGATTTTCAGCACAATCTCATTGAAGATCAGACAAACATTATAGGGCAGGGGTGTCCAGAGTGCGGCCCGGGGGCCATTTGCGGCCCGCAGGTAATTTTTTAACGGCCCCACGGCACATTTTAAAAATACAATTGAAACATTTTTGAAACGTAAAAAGTAATATGAAGGAGAAAACGGGTGAAATGTAACAACAAAATGTTCCAAAGTGCCACCCACACTGGTTTAAATGTAACTTAGATATTGGGTTTCACTATGTAAAGCGCTTTGAGTCATTAGAGAAAAGCGCTATATAAATATACTTCAATGTTTACTCCAATAACACAAAGCTGCCATGCAGGCTGTTTCTTTCTTTAAAAAAATAATAATGAATCAAAATCAATGTTTATTTCTTTAAAAATAATAATCAATCAAAATCAATGTCATTATGAATTATTGACCTATTCAAAGCTCCAATTACGTCACGTTAAATTTTCCACTTAGAGATATTTTTTGGGGAAAATGTTGCATATTTTGTGTTTGTCATATAAAAAACTGAGCTGTTTTTTTTAAAAGAAGGGCCTAAAAATGAACAAACAAAAAACATAAACAACAATAAAACGTATAATTGACGGATGGATCCGAAGTTGATCTCGAGATTATTGTGTTAAAAGTGAAGACTAAAAAAAAGGTACGATTTATTATCTAACACTTAAATGAGTAGGACCCTTTTGAGACCCCAATAATTTTAGTGTGATTTGTTTTTTAATATCATTGCTCAAAAAATAATAATTAATTAAAATCAATGGTGTTTATGAGTTATTGACCTTTTTTAATGCTCCAAAATATAATCTCAAATATTCCACTTAAAAAAATTATTGGGTAAAAATATTGCATATTTTGTGATTTTTCCATAAAAAAACATGTTTTTTTGTGACAAAAAGAGCTCACAACTTAAATCTTTAAAAATCATTATATATACAGATAGACTTAATGTTGATCTAGGGATTTAAAACTTGAATAATAATAAAAAAATAATACTGAGTAATGACACATTTTTAATATTTTTTTTGACCAAAACCCTTTGGGGGTCCCTAAGATCAAGCCCGAGTGGAGGCCGAAATGTATATTCTTTATACATATATTGTATTGTTTTTTAAAATAAAAAAATATCAAAACGGCCCCCACTTGCTTAGATTTTTCAGTGTGCGGCCCTCAGTGGATAAAGTTTGGACACCCCTGTCATAGGGAGACAGAACAGGATCAAACATTACAGGGAGACAGAACAAGATCACTAACGGGTCTGCCAACTTCCAGCACCCTTTACAAAAAAGTGAGAAACAAGTAAATGCTGGGGGGTGAGAAAAAAATTCACAGCCATAGCACACATAAGCATTGGTGTAAGAGGGAAACATCAAAGGACATTAAAGACATTAAAAGAGCAGAGCTGATGCAACCAGCCATTTCTACATACAGCTACAAAAGTAAAACAACAACAAAAACACTGCCATGGCCTCTGCGGTGTTCCGCGCCATTGTCTGCTGGGGTGGGGGGAGCATGGCCTGAAACAGGAGCAGACCCAACAAAGCAACCAACTCTCGGCCAGTGTCCAGTCCGCACGGATGAGCGAGGACGCGTCCAAGGAGACCGAGGTGTCCGATACACGCTCGTTCAGCCAAGACACTGTGAAACTTGTGTGTCCTGGCGCTCAGTGCTAACTCTGCAGCCCTGTCTCTTCAAGGTTCTCCTCAAGTTTGGTCCCAGGGACCCGAAAAAGGTCTCTGTCATTAAATATTTTTTTATTCAACACTTAAATCATTTTCTTTCAGCGTTGTATTTGTGTTGTAGAATATTGGTTGGGAAATTACCACATGTTATTCAGTCTAAGCCTCTAAAAATCATGTTTCAACATTATGTTTGAGTTGCTCGATGTCAGGACCTAATTCAACAAGTTTTCAATGTTGTTTCAATGTCTTGTGCCTGCTGGGAAGGAATGAGTTGAAGGCTACAATAGTGTCTTATCTTGAAGCAAAAAAACAGGCCAAAGCTGTGAAGAGAAGCAATACAACATTGTGACAGTCTCTTGCTGTCGTCGTGCGGGTTCAATGGAACACCCAGGAAGGGCATGCTTTTGAGCAGGTTTGACCCTTGTATTGTGCAATAAAGCTTGTCCGCGGTCGGGTCGCTTTTCAGCTCCTTCCTCCACTGCTCATTCCCGGTCTGCTTTTCAGCTGCCGTCGTCTTCGTCTGCTTTTTGGGCGCTCTTGCTTCTTAGTTGCTGCTGCCGGCTCTCCTACTTCTTCTTTGATCTCTCCTCCTTCTCCCCTTTTATACATCATGAGATGGTTTAATCGTTTCCCGGTGTGTGAGCGACGCACCTGAATTGGATTGCGGCGGCCTCTCCGCCTCCTTGTCGCCATCTTGGGCAGGGCTGCAGCGTGCCCTGCCCCGCCGTCGGCCCCGCCTCTCCACAAACATAAATCACACAAGGACTGATACTTCAACTAAAATGTGTTGTTGGACAAGATATTACTAAAATATTCATTTTGCCACAGCGGTTACTGTCAGGTTCAAACACTGATGACATCTATTAAACAAGACAAGAAGCAAAGAATTAAACAGAGACAAAATTAAATTTGGCTCAATTGAGAGACGTCTGGGCTGTACTCTTCCATAGTCTCCATCAAGATTGTACGCTTCCTCTTTTATTTGGACTTACTCTCATGATCCGTCGTCCGGATCATGTTTAGTTTAGTTATGTTCTGTTAATTTTGGACTTCTTTAGTTCCTGGTTGCACTTCCTTGTTTGTTTTGTCACTATGGTAACTTATGATTTTCACCTGCCTCTGTTTTTTGGGACACACCTGTGTTTAATCAAGAGACAATATTTAAGCCTGCCTTTTTTATCACTCGTCTTGGCTTCCTTGTTTGCGGTAAGCAACAGTCACGTATTCCTGTTCTAGACTCTGTGCTAAGTTGTTACCTTGGCTTCCCGTGCGTTCGGCACGCTTCTCTTTTGTTTGTTTCTGTCTGTTTTAGTACGGTGTATTATTCATTAAATCATATCCTACCTTTACGTTTTCGTCCGGAGTGTCCGTGTTGCATTGGAGGAACGACCCCGCATAAAGATGTGACCCCCCTCCCCCTCCGTGACACTTTCCCTGATTACATGGCAACAGCCGTTTCTAAGGGACGGGGGGTCGTAAACAGCCATTGCCTTTGATTACAACAGTTCAAAGAAAAGGTCCCTGGAGGGGTGTCGGATCCTGCTTCCTCTTCGCTTTGTAGTTCTCGGGTCAAGACAATATCGTTCTGCTGATTACAATACATGAAAGAAACAGAACACCTTCATGTTGCTTCCCATCCTACACAGTGGAGTTTTACAAGCCTTCTGCTTGGTAGGATCAAAGACAGCTTTTGTCCGCTCGCCGGGAACTCATTGAAACACAAAGTTTGGTGATAACTTGGATACAATTATTCTAACAGTTACTGTCCATGTTGTTTTGAAAAAGTGACCAGCTCAATGTGCACACACGACAATTTATTTGACTGTTTCTTGCTTCACGACTGTTGACTTACTCACCGATGTTTTCCCTTCACTTACAAGGCAACCATCGGGATTGACTTCCTGTCGAAAACCATGTACCTGGAAGACCGAACGGTAAGACGTGTGTGTGCGTGTGCGTGTGCGTGTGTGTGTGACTAACAAAGGTTGGCGTGTGTAACGTCTTCCCCGTGTGCCCGTCCGCCAGGTGAGGCTGCAGCTGTGGGACACGGCGGGACAAGAGCGCTTCAGGAGCCTGATCCCGAGCTACATACGAGACTCCACCGTGGCCGTGGTGGTCTACGACATCACAAGTACGGGCTCGCGCTCAAGGTGGCGTTTGTGTTAACCACGGAAGTCTAGACCAGTGTTTTTCAACCTTTTTTGAGACAAGGCACATTTTTTTCCATTTAAAAGCAGAAAACGTTAAAAATGAAACTCCACCAGGTCCTCCTCGTGCCTTATTTTGAGTTTGTTGGTGTTTTCCTGTGTGTAATGCTTTAGTTCTTGTCTTGTGCTATTATTTTGGTGTTTTCCTGCATCAGTTTTATGTCTTCCTTTAAGCCAGGGGTGTCAAACTCAAACACAGCATGGGCCAAAATGTTAAACTGAACAAAGCCGCGGGCCAAGGTTGAACAAATTAACCTATTAATAAGGACCCAAACAAGCATACTGGGGCAGTATAGCTCGGTTGGTAGAGCGGCCGTGCCAGCAACTTGAGGGTTGCAGGTTCGATTCCCGCTTCTGCCATCCTAGTCACTGCTGTTGTGTCCTTGGGCAAGACACTTTACCCACGTGCTCCCAGTGCCACCCACACTGGTTTAAATGTAACTTAGATATTGGGTTTCACTATGTAAAGCGCTTTGAGTCACTAGAGAAAAGCGCTATATAAACATAATTCACTTCACTTTTGCATTGAATATTGAACAAGCAAGGCTTGTATAACTTTATAGTGACATGCAAAATCGATTTTTAAATATTGTAGCATCCCGGAAGAGTTAGTGCTGCAAGGGGTTCTGGGTATTTTTTCTGTTGTGTTTATGTTGGGTTACGGTGCGGATGTTCTCCCTAAATGTGGTTGTCATTCTTGTTTGGTATGGGTTCACAGTGTGGCGCATATCTAGCTCCAGCCTATCTTGCCGATTGTATTGTACCGTATGTCCCGGCAAGAAATCTGCGTTCAAAAGACTCCGGCTTATTAGTGATTCCTAGAGCTCAAAAAAAAGTCTGCGGGCTATAGAGCGTTTTCCGTTCGGGCTCCAGTACTCTGGAATGCCCTCCCGGTAACAGTTCGAGATGCTACCTCAGTAGAAGCATTTAAGTCTCATCTTAAAACTCATCTGTATACTCTAGCCTTTAAATAGACCTCCTTTTTAGACCAGTTGATCTGCCGCTTCTTTTCTTTCTCCTATGTCCCCCCCTCCCTTGTGGAGGGGGTCCGGTCCGATGACCATGGATGAAGTACTGACTGTCCAGAGTCGAGACCCAGGATGGACCGCTCGTCGGGACCCAGGATGGACCGCTCGCCTGTATCGGTTGGGGACATCTCTACGCTGCTGATCCGCTTGAGATGGTTTCCTGTGGACGGGACTCTCACTGCTGTCTTGGAGCCACTATGGATTGAACTTTCACAGTATCATGTTAGACCCGCTCGACATCCATTGCTTTCGGTCCCCTAGAGGGGGGGGGTTGCCCACATCTGAGGTCCTCTCCAAGGTTTCTCATAGTCAGCATTGTCACTGGCGTCCCATTGAATGTGAATTCTCCCTGCCCCCTGGGTGTGAGTTTTCCTTGCCCTTTTGTGGGTTCTTCCGAGGATGTTGTAGTCGTAATGATTTGTGCAGTCCTTTGAGACATTTGTGATTTGGGGCTATATAAATAAACATTGATTGATATTTGTAACAGTGTCAGAGTTGTTTATACGGCCACCCTCAGTGTGACCTGTATGGCGGTTGAACAAGTATGCTAGGCATTCACTTGTTTGTGTGTAAAGTCCGCATATAATATGTGACTGGGGCAAACACAATGTTTGTATGGAGAAAAAGCGGACGGGACGACAGGTTGTAGAGGATGTTGAATGCAGTGCCTTTAAGACACATCCCTAATGATGTTGTTTGGGTGAAAATCGAGAGAAATTCGGGAGAATGGTTGCCCCGGGTGATTTTCGGCAAGGGCACTGAAATTCGGGAGTCTTCCGGGAAAATTGGGAGGGTTGGTAACTATGAGTATTAGCGATGAATGCGGTGTTATAATACCGGCGGGCCAGCTCTAATGTTAATTTGATATTGCCTCAAGGGCCAAATTCAATTACACGGAGGGCCAAATTTGGCCCGCGGGCCAGAGTTTGACACCCGTGCTTTAAGTGCTATTCCCCGCACCTGCTTTGCGTTAGATTGAAGTTGTTGCTATTCTTCTTTGTGGGGACATTGTTGATTGCCATGTCATGCACGGATGTACTTTGTGGACGCCGTCTGTCTCTGCTCCACACGCTGCAAGTTTTTGCTGTCCTCCAGCATTCTGTTTCTGTTTACTTTGTAACCAGTTCAGTTTTACTGTCATTTTACTTAGCCATCCCTTTGCTTTATTGCCTTTTCCTTTTGTTCATTTTTGGCTTAAGCGTTACATACCTTTTTTTTACCTGCACGCTGTGGTCTGCATATTGGGATCACAGTTCTACAGCCAAGTTCTACACAGCACGGACACTAAGGAACAGCACAGTATTTGCAGATTATAATTATTCATTTGCAAAAAAAATGTTTTTTTGGACCAATTAGGTGAAGTTGCATCAGTGGTTGAAAAACATTGGTCTAGACCAGGGGTCACCAACGCGGTGCCCGCGGGCACCAGGTAGCCCGTAAGGACCAGATGTGTCGCCCACTGGCCTGTTCTAAAAATAGCTCAAATAGCAGCACTTACCAGTGAGCTGCCTCTATTTTTTAAATTGTATTTATTTACTAGCAAGCTGGTCTCGCTTTGCTCGACATTTTTAATTCTAAGAAAGAGAAAACTCAAATAGAATTTTTGAAAATCTAAGAAAATATTTTAAAGACTTGGTCTTCACTTGTTTAAATAAATTCATTTATATTTTTACTTTGCTTCTTATAACTTTCAGAAAGACAATTTTAGAGAAAAAATACAACCTTAAAATTATTTTAGGATTTTTAAACACATTTTCCTTTTTACCTTTTAAATGCCTTCCTCTTCTTTCCTGACAATTTAAATCAATGTTCAAGTAAATTAATTTTTTTATTGTAAAGAATAATAAATACATTTTAATTTAATTCTTCATTTTAGCTTCTGTTTTTTTGACGAAGAATATTTGTGAAATATTTCTTCAAACTTATTATGATTAAAATTAAAAAAAAATATTCTGGCAAATCCCAGGACTGCAGGAACTTTTTGTCCAGGGTGTACCCTGCCTTCCGCCCGATTGTAGCTGAGATAGGCGCCAGCGCCCCCCGCGACCCCGAAAGGGAATAAGTGGTAGAAAATGGATGGCTGGATGGATGGATATTCTGGCAAATCTAGAAAATCTTTAGAATCAAATTTAAATCTTATTTCAAAGTATTTTGAATTTCTTTTAAAATTTTAGTTTTGGAAAATCTAGAAGAAATAATGATTTGTCTTCATTAGAAATATAGCTTGGTCCAATTTGTTATATATTCTAACAAAGTGCAGATTGGATTTTAACCTATTTAAAACATGTCATCAAAATTTAAAAATTAATCTTAATCAGGAAAAATTACTAATGATGATCCATAAATAATTTTTTTAATTTTTTCCAAAAGATTTGAATTAGCTAGTTTTTCTCTTCTTTTTTTCGGCTGAATTTTGAATTTTAAAAAGTTGAAATTGAAGATAAACTATGTTTCAAAATTTAATTTTCATTTTTTTTCCTGTTTTCTCCTCTTTTAAACCGTTCAATTAAGTGTTTTTTTCATCATTTATTCTCTACAAAAAACCTTCTGTAAAAGGAAAAAAAATGTACGACGGAATGACAGACAGAAATACCCATTTTTTAAATATATTTATAGATTTATTTACTTAAGGTAAATTGAGCAAATTGGCTATTTCAGGGAAATTATTTAAGTGTGTATCAAACTGGTAGCCCTTCGCATTAATCACTACCCAAAAAGTAGCTCTTGCTTTCAAAAAGGTTGGTGACCCCTGGTCTGTGCCAGGTGTGGTTATCTCGACCATGTGACTAACGTTAATTAGCCAAGTGAAACCAGCCATACCCACTGTAGATGTGACTTACACTATATTGCCAAAAGTATTTGGCCACCCATCCAAATGATGAGAATCAGGTGTCCTAATCACTTGATGTATAAAATCAAGCACTTGGGCTTGGAGACGGTTTCGAAGTTGGCTTTGTGTTCTTATTCTCTGGCAGACCAGCTGCCTGTGAGGTGTGCTCAGCAGCCTCACCACGCCATCTAGTGTACGACAAGCTCCAGTACCATCATTATTCGCCGCAAAGCTGACTGTCAACTTTACCTCCACAGACATGAACTCCTTCCAGCAGACGTCCAAGTGGATCGAGGACGTGAGGACAGAGCGAGGAAGTGATGTCATCATCATGCTGGTGGGCAATAAAACCGACCTGGCAGATAAGAGGTGAGAAGGAAACCCTCCTGGACACATTTTGGCATTTTGTTAGAATCGATTACGAGAAGCCGCCTGCTCCTTTTTATTGAGACTGCAGTCGTTAACATGAATCATTCCCAGTCTTTTTATGTTGGCCTGTCAGCCTTGGCGTACGACTTCCTGTCTTTGGAATAGTGACAAATACTTTGCTTATCTGGTAGTTGGAGATATTTATTTGGGAGTGACAGCACGGCTATAATTCACTGCTGCACGCACAGGAGAGTACGACGGATGGTGTGCAGAGCTCGGCGTGGCTTCAGTGGCTGGAAATAGCCCCCATCAGGTGGTGCTGTTACGTAAAAATAGTTATTTCCTGCGTGTAGCGTGGTTGTGTGCCAAGATTCCAAGAGCATCGCTTAAGTCTTGGGTGTGCAGCTAATGTTTTAACAAAGAAAAATGTATACCGTATTTCCTTGAGTTTCCGCCGGGGCGCTAATTAATTTAAAACCTCTTCTCACTCCGGCGCTTACCAAAGGCATGCAGTAAATTTAGGCCTGCACTTATAAATTTGAGTGTGAGGTAAGGATACCATCATGAAAAGCACATTTAATTAAAAAAAAAACTTTATTATGGTCTTACCTTTACTTATAAATGAAGTCCATGCGCAGCTCCTTCGGATCAAAAGCATCGATAACTTGTTTATAGAAGTCTTCCTTATCTTTCTTCAGTTTTAAAAGTCTCTCTGTCTCGATGGAGATCTTCCTTTATTACCTCCTGCTCCGATTGAAAGTCCAGTTTAGAAAAGTGTTTTATTTTAGATATGTAATCCTCCATGTTAAAAGTGCAAGCGAGAGGAAAAAAATAAATGATCGCTGCTCACTCTTGCTGCTTGTTGTCACTTCTTCTGCAGCAAAAATAGAAATATAATTGAATAGAAAGTACTTTATTGATCCCTGGGGGAAATTCAGCTCCACAGTTCACTCACAAGGTATTTTTTACATGTGAATAATATAAATACATTCTATTATACAGCATTATTCACATGTGAATAATATAAAAACAGTCCATTATACAGAATTATCCACATGTGAATAATATAAATACAGTCTATTATACAGCATTATTCACATGTTAATAATATAAGAACAGTCTATTATACAGCATTATTCACATGTGAATAATATAAATACAGTCTATTATACAGCATTATTCACATGTGAATAATATAAATAGAGTATTATACAGCATTATTCACATGTGAATAATATAAATACAGTCTGTTATACAGCATTATTCACATGTGAATAATATAAATACAGTCTATTATACAGCATTATTCACATGTGAATAATATAAATACAGTCTATTATACAGTCTTATTCACATGTGAATAATATAAATAGAGTATTATACAGCATTATTCACATGTGAATAATATAAATACAGTCTATTATACAGCATTATTCACATGTGAATAATATAAATGCAGTCTATTATACAGCATTATTCACATGTGAATAATATAAATACAGTCTATTATACAGCATTATTCACATGTGAATAATATAAATACAGTCTATTATACAGCATTATTCACATGTGAATAATATAAATACAGTCTGTTATACAGCATTATTCACATGTGAATAATATAAATACAGTCTATTATACAGCATTATTCACATGTGAATAATATAAATACAGTCTATTATACAGCATTATTCACATGTGAATAATATAAATGCAGTCTATTATACAGCATTATTCACATGTGAATAATATAAATACAGTCTATTATACAGCATTATTCACATGTGAATAATATAAATACAGTCTATTATACAGCATTATTCACATGTGAATAATATAAAAACAGTCCATTATACAGAATTATCCACATGTGAATAATATAAATACAGTCTATTATACAGCATTATTCACATGTTAATAATATAAGAACAGTCTATTATACAGAATTATTCACATGTGAATAATATAAATCCAGTCTATTATACAGCATTATTCACATGTGAATAACATAAATACAGTCTATTATACAGTCTTATTCACATGTGAATAATATAAATAGAGTATTATACAGCATTATTCACATGTGAATAACATAAATACAGTCTATTATACAGCATTATTCACATGTGAATAATATAAATACAGTCTATTATACAGCATTATTCACATGTGAATAATATAAATACAGTCTATTATACAGCATTATTCACATGTGAATAATATAAAAACAGTCCATTATACAGAATTATCCACATGTGAATAATATAAATACAGTCTATTATACAGCATTATTCACATGTTAATAATATAAGAACAGTCTATTATACAGAATTATTCACATGTGAATAATATAAATCCAGTCTATTATACAGCATTATTCACATGTGAATAACATAAATACAGTCTATTATACAGTCTTATTCACATGTGAATAATATAAATAGAGTATTATACAGCATTATTCACATGTGAATAACATAAATACAGTCTATTATACAGCATTATTCACATGTGAATAATATAAATGCAGTCTATTATACAGCATTATTCACATGTGAATAATATAAATACAGTCTATTATACAGCATTATTCACATGTGAATAATATAAATACAGTCTATTATACAGCATTATTCACATGTGAATAATATAAATACAGTCTGTTATACAGCATTATTCACATGTGAATAATATAAATACAGTCTGAATATATGCATTATACGGTCTGATGGCTGTCGGTATGAAGGACTTCCTGTGTCGTTCCGTGTTGCATTTTGCAGAAATGCAAATAGAAATCCTCCATTTCAGGGTCAAACTTGGTATGATCATAGCTGTGCAGGTGGGTTGAGGATGACCAAGATGATTCTTCTTGCTGTACTGGCAGGCACATCACCATTGAGGAAGGCGAGCAGCGGGCTAAAGAGCTGAGTGTCATGTTCATAGAGACCAGCGCCAAGACAGGTTTCAACGTCAAACAGGTACGAGAGCAGCTCCCATATTTTTCACCCCATCTTAATATCACATTCTTCTTTATCTATCGATGCCGGAATTTAGGGCTATTGTGGCCAAACAGCTCAATTTTTGTTTCATCCGACCACAGAAATTTCCTCCGCAATACCCAGCAACATGTTTGGAGGAGAAAAGGTCAGGCCTTTAATCCCAGGAACACCATTCCTACCGTCAAGCATGGTGGTGGTAGTATTATGCTCTGGGCCTGTTTTGCTGCCGAATGGAACTGGTGCTTTACAGAGAGTAAAAGGGAGTATTACCTCCAAATTCTTCAGGACAACCTGAAATCATCAACCCGGAAGTTGGGTTTTGTGCGCAGTTGTGTGTTCCAACAAGACAATGACCCCCAAACTAGAAATAATTGGAAACTCAAGACAGCCATGACATTATGTTCTTTACAAGTGTATGCAAACTTTTGACCATAACTGTAGATGTTATGTATATATCTGATATTGATATCGGTCCGATATCAGCAACAAAAACATGTATTCAATGGTATCGGCTTGCATGTAAAATGTCCGATACAAGCGGTCCGGCAGCGTGGTTACTTGCCTAAATGTCCGCCAATAGGCACACCAGGTTGGTCTATTCTTCTGCAAACCCCGTTTCCATATGAGTTGGGAAATTGTGTTAGATGTAAATATAAACAGAATACAATGATTTTCAACCCATATTCAGTTGAATATGCTACAAAGACAACATATTTGATGTTCAAACTGATAAACTTTTTTTTTTTGCAAATAATCATTAACTTTAGAATTTGATGCGAGCAACACCTGACAAACAAGTTGGGAAAGGTGGCAATAAATACTGATAAAGTTGAGGAATGCTCATCAAACACTTATTTGGAACATCCCACAGGTGTGCAGGCTAATTGGGAACAGGTGGGTGCCATGATTTGGTATAAAAGCTGCTTCCATGAAATGCTAAGTAATTCACAAACAAGGATGGGGCGAGGGTCACCAATTTGTAAGCAAATCGTCAAACAGTTTTAGAACAACAATTTTCAACGAGCTATTGCAAGGAATTTAGGGATTTTACCATCTACGTTCCGTAAAATCATCAAAAGGTTCAGAGAATCTGGAGAAATCACTGCTCGTAAGCGATGATATTACGGACCTTTGAGCCCTCAGGCGGTACTGCATCAAAAACCGACATCGGTGTGTAAAGGATATCACCACATGGGCTCAGGAACACTTCATAAAACCACTGTCAGTAACTACAGTTGGTGGCTACATCTTTAAGTGCAAGTTCAAACTCTAATATGCAATGCGAAAGCCATTCGCTGGGCCCGAGCTCATCTAAGATGGACTGATGCAATGTGGAAAAGTGTTCTGTGGTCTGACGAGTCCACATTTCAAATTATATTTGGAAACTGTAGACGTGGTTTCCTTTCAGAACAAAGAGGAAAATAACCATCCGGATTGTTATAGGCGCAAAGTTGAAAAGCCAGCATCTGTGATGGTATGGGGGTGCATTAGTGCCCAGGGCAAGGGTAACTTACACATCTGTGAAGGCACCATTAATGCTGAATGGTCCATACAGGTTTTGGAACAACATACGTTGTCATCCAAGCAACGTTATCATGGACGCTCCTGCTTATTTCAGCAAAACAATGCCAAGCCACGTGTTACAACAGCGTGGCTTCGTAGTAAAAGAGTGCGGGTACTCTCCTGGCCGGCCTGCAGTCCAGACCTGTCTCCCATGGAAAATGTGTGGCACATTGTGAAGCGTAAAATACGACAGCGGAGACCCCGGACTGTTGAACAACTTATGCTGTTCATCAAGCAAGAATGGTAAAGAATTCCACTTTCAAAGCTTCAACAATTAGTTTCCTCAGTTCCCAAACAATTATTGAGTGTTTTTGAGAAAAAAAAGGTGATGTAACACAGTGGTGAACATGCCCTTTCCCAACTACTTTGGCACGTGTTGATGCCATGAATTTCTAAGTTAATTATTATTTGCAAAAAAAAAAAGTTTGAGTTTGAACATCAAATATCTTGACTTTGTAGTGCATTCAATTGAATATGGGTTGAAAAGGATTTGCAAATCATTGTATTCTGTTTATATTTACATCTTAACACAATTTCCCAACTCATATGGAAACGGGGTTTGTATTTTAGTCAAGTAAAAAAGGTAAATATGCTAGGCTATAGGCTGCTAGGAGCCGGCAGCTACACAACAGCTAAGCACGTTGAATGAAACAATATTGCAGTCTAAAACCAGACATCTGTCAATGTAAACAAGTATCAAGTAATTATTACTTACACATACAAAGTCTCCACGGCAGTATTAGAAAGTAATCAGTAACAAACGTGTCCGCTTCATTCAACTGACTGCATCATGAGCTTTACTTCCTAAATAATTGTTTCCACCAAATGTCACCAAAAACTTCAACACAAAGGTTAGTGTTTTCCATACCCAACATTATCATCAAAGTGATTTCACTTGATTCAATATTTTCTAACATTGCACACCAAAAACTATTACAATTGTGGACAATTATGTGTGCTGATATCGGCTCGGATTATTATATGTATCAGCCCAATACTCAAGGCTCAAATATGGAATTGGTATCAGAAGTAAAAAAAAGTTGTATGGGAGCCACCGAGGTTCAAACACTGATGACATCTATTTAACAGACAAGAAGCAAGGAATTAAACAGAGAAAGAATTCAATTTAGCTCATTAAGGAGAAACTTCTGGGCTGTACTCTTTTTACAGTATTCCATCACGCTCTGACGAAAGGTTGCACACCTCCTCTTTTATTTGGACTTTCCCTGATTACATGGCAACAGCTGTTTCTAAAGGAAGGGGGGTCGTAAACAGCCGTTGCCCTCGGTCACAAAACAGTTCAAAGAAAAGGTGCCTCGAGTTTGCGTTGGGTCCTGCTTCCTCTCCGCTTTGTAGATCTCGGGTCAAGACAAGATCTTCCTGTGAATTACAATTGATCAAGGAAACCGATGCCTTCATGTCGCTTCCCATCGTACACAGTGGAGTTTTACAAGCCTTCTGCTTGGTAAGATCAACGACAGCTTTTGTCTTCTCGCCGGGAACTCATGGCAACACAAAGTTGTGTGATAACTTGGATACAATTATTCTGACAGTATCACATACAACAACGTAACATTATCGGACAGCAGCACACAAACGTTAGCAACACTAGCATAGCGATATGAGCTACTTGCTAACATTACATGTTAAGGTCATGTGACGCGAGCATGTTCACTGACAAAAAACAAAACGATCAAACTTATGTCTCCCATGTCTGGAACTGGACAGTTGGCAGGGCTCCAATTTAAGATGTATAGCCAAGCCTGCTTTTTTTTTTATTTGTATATGTTTTACTAAGTGGTAGACAGATGCTTCCTCGTCCTCGTGCTGTGTGACATGAAATAAAAAGAAAACCTGAGCATGCTTCCTCTTCCTTTTGCAGTTGTTTCGCCGTGTAGCCGCCGCTCTCCCCGGGATGGAAAGTATGCAGGAGAGCAGCAAAGAAGGAAGTATCCTTTTCACACCTTCACCGTCTGTTCAATATGGTGAAAAAGCCCAATTTCTAACGACTGAGGCTGGCTTTTCCTCACTGGATTTGGGATGAGATCGTGTCATGGAGACACTGTCACTTTTTGGAAATTAAATCATATATATACACACATATATTAATGTATAGGCTGTACGTGTATATATGTATATATATATATATATATATATATATATATATATATATATCCATTTTCTACCACTTGTCCCGTACGAGGTTGCGGGGTATACATATATATATATATATATATATATATATATATATATATATATATATATATATATATATATATGTATGTATGTGTGTATGTGTGTATATATATACATATATACGTACATATACACATATTTACATATATGTGTATATATATAAATAAATATATATATATATATATATATATATATATATATATATATATATATATATATACCCTAGTTCCTTGAATTGCCGCCGGGGCACTAATTAATTTAAAACCTCTTCTCACTCCTGCGCTTACCAAAGGCATGCGGTAAAAGTAAGCATTCGCTAATTATTTTAAAACCTCTTCTCACCCCGACACTTACCAAAGGCATGCAGTAAAAATTTTTGTGGGATATCAGCTCTGACCTTAAATCCTACTGAATAGCTCTTAATATTCTTCCCTATATGCGATTTCAAATTACCGGTATTGAAATCAGCCTCCTCGATTTTGAAAATTATGACAGGGGAAGTGTCACTCTTGACGTGGCGAGTTTGACCAGGCGGTAATACTAAGCATGCGCTAATTATTTTGCGAAGCGAGTTTGACCCGGCAGCAATTCAAGGCAGGCGCATACTATATGCTCTGCGGCAATTCAAGGAAATACGGTATATATACATTTTAAATGAATGTATATTTAAAAATGATTACATACATATAGATGTATGTATATACATATACATACATATATATATATGAATATATATATATGAATATATATGTATGTATATATATATATATATATATGTATGCATATATACACATACATCTATATATATGTATAAATATATACATATATACACATGTATGTATATATATGCATATATATATGTATATAAATATGTATATATATATGTATATATGTGTGTATATATATTTGTAAAAATATATGTGTATATAAATATATATATACACACAGAAAGATATAGAAATATATATATATATATATATATACATATATATACATACATTTTAAATGAATGTGTGAATGTTGTCTGTCTATCTGTGTTGGCCCTGCGATGAGGTGGCGACTTGTCCAGGGTGTACCCCGCCTTCCGCCCGATTGTAGCTGAGATAGGCGCCAGCGCCCCCCGCGACCCCGAAAGGGAATAAGCGGTAGAAAATGGATGGATGGATGGTATATCTAAAAATGATTACATATCTATATAAAGATGTGAAACAGCACCATCCAGTGGTTGAAAAGGGGTACAACATTAATGTTTATCCAAAAAAATGAAAATATATTTTTATTTTTTTATTATACATATATATATATATATACATATGTGTAAATGTATATACATATATTTATATATATATATATATATATATATATATATATATATATATATATATATATATATATATATATATATATATATATATATATATATATATATATATATATATATATATCCATCCATTTTCTCCTGCTTATTCCCTTTTGGGGTTGCAGGGGGCGTTGGCGCCTATCTCAGCTACAATCGGGCGGAAGGCGGGTATACCCTGGACAAGTCGCCACCTCATCGCAGGGCCAACACAGATATATATGTAATATGAATCGAGGTTTCTGTGGTTTATACAGTGCTCAATACCGGGGTAGAGCATTAGGTCAGGAAAAAATACAGAGGCTATATCATCCCTACAAGCCTGTTTCGCACATTTCCCTGCTCGTCAGGGGATTTTATCAAATCTGACCTATTCAAATCTCCAGTTAAATCAAATTTTTAAATATTTTGGAGGGAAATATTGCATGTTTACTTTGACAAAAAGGGCATTGAATATAAAAATTATGAAAAAAATACAAGCATTGAAAGTGTAAAAAAAAAATATATAAGAGATATACAAGATCTTTTAGTCAGATTTTTTATTTTTTATTTTCATTGGTCAAAAAATACCAACAAATTAAAATCAATATACTTAATTATTGACCTAATTGACCTTTTTGGTCCAATTACTTAATGCACGTCAGGGGATTTTATAAAAATCCCCTGACGAGCAGGGAAACCTGCGAAACAGTTTTGTCGGGATGATGTGTTTTTTCCTGACCTAATGTACATATATATACATATATATATATATATAAAGTATTTATACATTTTAAATGAACATATATTTAAAAATGTTCACCTATCTATATACAGATGTGAAACAGCACCATCTGGTGGTAGATAAAGGGTACAACCAGTCCAGTAACTGCCTGTAATCACAGTCACACTTCCTTAATTGCCTCGTCCAGTGATCGACATCAAGTTGGACAAACCGCAGGAGCCGCAGACGAGCGAGGCGGGCTGCTCGTGTTAATCGTGGCCACGCCCGCTTCCACCTCCCTCCCCCGTGCTTCTTACATCGTCGCTTCCTTTTGGTTTGAAGGCCTCCTCCTGGTCCCCGACCGACTGCTGGTCAGTGTTGACAGAGAAAGCAATGTGTCCGTGAAGCGGCCAAAAAGAAACACCACGAAGACGACCTAACCGTCCAGATCCCCCACTTTGTTTTTTGTATTTTTGATAATGTTGTTTGAGATCCAGGATGACCCCACCTCCCTTGTTAGCGTCCTGGGAAGTCCACCACTCAGCCTTTTAGACCAAGTATCCATGCATGCTTCTGTCTGTGTCAGGTAACATTACACACACACACACACACACACACACACGCTTGTCTTTCTTAACTTTTTGAGACCTTCGAAAATTGCCTGCCCCTTTAGGACCACCCTTTCTAGATATATAAAGAAGTGTATTTACAACATTGATAATATATACATACTATGCAAATATAACAAAGTTTGTTGTGAAAAATGAGTTGGAAGAAAAAGGTCACAATGTCACAAGCAGAAATTTGGCAGTGTTAAGATAAAAGTCGTAATTTTACCCAACGTAAGTCAAAATGTGAATTGGATTATATTTTATATAGCGCTTTTCTCTAGTGACTCAAGGCACTTTTACGTCTTGAAACCCAATATCTAAGTTACATTTAAACCAATGTGAGTGGGTCTGGGAGCAGGTGGGTAAAGTGTCTTGCCGAAGGACAAAAAGGCAGTGACTAGGATGGCAAAAGAGGGGATCGAACCTGGAACCCCTCAAACATACTGGCCAACTCCCGAAATTCAGCGCCTCTCCCGAAAACCTCCCGGGAGCTGAAGGCCACGCCTCTTCCAGCTCCATGCGGACCTGAGTGAGGACAGCCTGTTTTCACGTCCGCTTTCCCACAATATAAACAGCGTGTCTGCCCAATGACGTTATAACTGTAGAATGATCGAGGGCGAGTTCTTGGTTTCTTATGTGGGTTTATTGTTAGGGAGTTTCATTAACGTCCTCCCAGCGCGGTAACAACACACAACAACAGCAGTCCCGTTTTCGTCTACTGTAAAGCAGTTCGTCTGCCGTAAACAGCAATGTCGTGACACTCTTAAACAGGACAATACTGCCATCTACCGTACATGCATATGGTTGGAAAAATAGTGACAGAGAATAGAACAAGGATGGACAATTCAACCCTTAACAATCAGTAGATGAGTGTTGTGTGTGTGTATACGTGTAAAAAAAACAATTTATTTTATGTATATATATAGCTAGAATTCACTGAAAGTCAAGTATTTCTTATACATATATATATATATATATATATATATGTATGTATACGTATGAAATACTTGACTCTTAACAACGCCCCCAACAATGCCCCCCACCCCCTGAAATCGGAGGTCTCAAGGTTGGCAAGTATGCCCTCAAGTTGCTGGCACAGCCACTCTACCAACCGAGCTATACCGCCCCATGTTACAAGAAAAACTAAACTTTTGTGCAATATTATGATAAAAGTTGGAATTTTTCTCAAAGACAGTTGTAATTTTACAAGAACAGCTAAACATTTTGGCAATTTCATGAAAAGACTATTAATTTTGCTCAAGTCACAAATGTATGAGAAAACTTTTGGCAATGTATTAGTTATAATCGGAATTTTACTCGGCAAAATGACAAAAGTCATAATTTTACTCCAAAAATGTCACTATTTTACCGGAACAACAAAAAAATTGGCAATATTGTGCTAAAAGCCAGAATTGGTAAGACAAATGTCACAATTTTACATAAAAAAGTAATAATTTTACATTAAGTAATAATTTTACAAGAAAATATTGCAATATTACTGAAAAAGAAAGAATATGCGCAAATGTTTCCAATTTCATAAGAAAAATTTTGACATGTGAGAAAAAGACTGCTTTTAGGTAATTTTTTGTTGTTGAATTTTTTTGTTTTTAATTATTTTTCAATCTTCATTATATACTTCAAGTTATTACAGTATGTCTCTGTATACATATTTATCTTTTTTATATAAATTGTGGCCAAAGCATTTCAATTTCTTACACACACTTGTTATTTCATATGTTGACCAGAGGGGCGCACTTCAAATTTTTTACACACACTTGTTATTTCATATGTTGACCAGATGGGAAGCACTTCAACTTTTGATTACACACACTTGTTATTTCATATGTTGACCAAAGGAGGGGGGCACTTGAACTTTTGTTTACACACACTTGTTATTTCATATGTTGACTAGAGGTGGAGCACTTGAACTTTTGATTACACAGACTTGTTATTTCATATGTTGACCAGAGGTGGAGCACTTCAACTTTTGATTACACACACTTGTTATTTCATATGTTGACCAGAGGGGAAGCACTTCAACTTTTTTCTACACACACTTGTTAATTCATATGTTGACCAGAGGGGGAGCACTTTTAATGAGACATTGTCTATTAGATGCAATGTTATTGGGACCATGATTTATGTCATCACTTGTTCACACCTCCTCATATGGAAGATACTTTTCCTTCTTCATGTCTCAAGAAGGCTAGAAATACAAGCACACACACACACACACACACACACACCAGTGTGTTACATTGTGTACACGTGCACTCGCTTGTAAATATGTGAGCCCAGGACAAACTTTGACCTTTGACACTGCACGGGACGAGGACCACTTTGTTACTTTCATAGCGCAGCCTCTAAAGTTGAACACGTTGCCATGGTGATCCTCACATAGTGTACGTGCGATGATCATATTCCACTACCGTCTATAAATCGTTATTTCGATGTGTATCGCATGGTTAGAGCTTTTCTTCTCCTCCCGTAATTTTAACTTAATTACTTTTAATTTAATAATTATGAATTTTTGGTCTCATAATTGAGTTTTATTTCATCATTTTGATCTCTTAATTATGACTTATCTCATTTAAACTTTCTTATCCAATAATTTCGATTTATTATCTAATAATTTCTATTTTAATTATTTCGATTTGTATCTCATAATTAGGACATTTTTATATTTAGAAGTTTTACTTTTTATTTAATAGTTGTGATTTTTTGATCTCATAATTATGACTTTTCTCATAATTTCAACTTTCTTATTCCATAATTTCGACTTTTTATCTAATTTAAATTTTTAATTATTTCGATTTGCCTAATTAGGACTTTTTAATATTTTTATATTTTGTATTTTTTATATTTAGAATTTTTACTTTTTATTTAATAATTATGAATTTTTTGGTCTCATAATTATGAGTCTTATTTCATAATTTTGATTTTTGATCTCATAATTATGACTTATCTCCTAATTTCAACTTTTATCCCAGTATTAGAACTTTTAAATCTCATAATTTCAACTTTCTTATCCCATAATTTCGGTTTTTTAGCTCACAGTCATGATCACTTTTTGTCTAAAAATGTCAACTTTACCAGCTCATTATTTCGATGTGTATCTCATAATTAGGGCTTTTTCCCCCTCGTAACTAACTTAATTGCTTTTTATTTAATAGTTATGAATTTTTGGTCTCATAATATAGTTTTATTTCGTCATTTTGATCTCATAATTATGAATTATTTCATACTTTCAACTTTCTTATCCCATAATTTCGACATTTTAGCTCATAATTATGACTTTTTATCTAATAATTTCAACTTTAATATTTCGATTTGTATCTCATTAGAACGTTTTCATATTTGGAATTTTCACTTTTATTTAATAGTTATGATTTTATTGGTCTCATAATTATGAGTCTTATTTCATAATTTAGATTTTTGATCTCATAATTATGACATATTTCCTAATTTCGATTTTTATCCCAATATTAGGACTTTTAAATCTCATAATTTAAACTTTATCCCATAATTTCGGCTTTTTAGCTCACAATTATGACTTTTTGTCTAAAAATGTCAACTTTCTTACCTCATTATTTTGATGTGTATCTCATAATTAGGGCTTTCCCCCCCTCATAACTTTAACTTAATTACTTTTTATTTAATAGTTATGAATTTTTGGTCTCATATTTGAGTTTTATTTCATCATTTTGTTCTCATAATTATGAATTATTTCATACTTTCAACTTTCTTATCCCATAATTTCGACATTTTAGCTCATAATTATGACTTTTTATCTAATAATTTCAACTTTAGTTATTTCGATTTGTATCTCATAATTAGGACGTTTTCATATTTGGAATTTTCACTTTTATTTAATAGTTATGATTTTTTTGGTCTCATAATTATTAGTCTTATCGCATAATTTAGATTTTTGATCTATCTCATAATTTTTACTTTTATCTCAATATTAGGACTTTTAAATCTCATAATTTCAACTTTCTTATCCCATAATTTCGTCTTTTTAGCTCACAATTATGACTTTTTGTCTAAAAATGGCAACTTTCCTAGCTCATTATTTCGATGTGTATCTCATAATTAGGGCTTTTTTCCCCTCGTAACTAAAACTTAATTACTTTTTATTTAATAGTTATGAATTTTTGGTCTCAAAATTGAGTTTTATTTCACCATATTGATTTCATAATTATGAATTATTTCATAATTTCTACTTTCTTATCCCAAAATTTCGACATTTTAGCTCATAATTATGACTTTATATCTAATAATTTCAACTTTAGTTATTTCGATTTGTATCTCATAATTAGGACGTTTTCATATTTGGAATTTTCACTTTTATTTAATAGTTATGATTTTTTTGGTCTCATAATTATTAGTCTTATTTCATAATTTAGATTTTTGATCCATCTCATAATTTCGACTTTTATCTCAATATTAGGACTTTTTTAATCTCATAATTTCAATTTTCTTATTCCATAGTTTTGGCTTTTAAGTTTACAATTATGACTTTTTATCTAAAAATGTCAACTTTCTTACCTCGTTATTTCGATGTGTATCTCATAATTAGGGGCTTTTTTTCTCACGTAATTTTAACCTAATTACTTTTTATTTAATAATTATGAATTTTTGGTCTAATAATTGAGTCTTACTTTATTGTTTTGATCTCATAATAATGACTTATCTCATAATTTCAACTTTCTTATCCCATCATTTCGACTTTTTATCTCATCATGACTTTTTATTTAATAATTTCAACTTAATTATTTTAGATTTTTACTTCACAATTAGGACTTTTTTTATTCACCATTTTTACTTTTTATTTAATAGTTGTGAATTTTTTGGTCTCATAATTATGAGTCTTATTTCATAATTTAGATTTTTGATCTCATAATGATGACTTCTCATAATTTCGACTTGTATCCCAATATTGCGTATGTCAACACTCCATAGGTGGACCACGCATTGTCTTCCACTTTAGAGGCTCCACTGCAGCTGGGGGGAATTGAAATATCAAATTAGACATGTCAAAGACTTTGTTAGTGACTCGCCACACGTCCATCACCTGTACATAATGATTTCTTTCACCGCGGAAATGTTTGATCTCTATTTGGCGGTGGAGGGCGGGGCCCCGGCCTGAATAAACATGTCCTACCCAACATTGCATTCGCTTCATGCTATGGAGCCTTCTTTGTTGCTGGGCTAAAAATGGATCACCAGCACATTTTCCCCTGCAGGTTCGGCAACGGCTCCTGTTCCTGACGCTGGTCCTGATCCTCCAGGCCGCCTGATCCAACATAAGGGTGTCCCACGTGCGGCCCGCAGCATATTGTGGGGAACACAGTAAACATGTAAGATAAAAGACGTCATGTCATCAGAAAAAGTTAACATTTTGATACTAATAATTAATAATGATTAGGGGTGTGGGGAAAAATCGATTCCCATTTTTTTTTAAATCTTGTGTTTTTAATCAATCCAACAAACACTACACATCAATACCATAACAATATAATCCAATTCCAAAACCGAACCTGAGCCAGCAACACTCAGAACTGCAATAAACAGAGCAATTGAGAGGAGACACAAACACCACACAGAACAAACCAAAAGTAGTGAAACAAAAATAAATATTATCAACAACAGTATCAATATTAGTTATAATTTCAGCATAGCAGTGATTAAAAATCCCTCACTGACATTATCATTAGACATTTATAAAAATAATAAAAAAAGAACAATAGTGTCACAGTGGCTTACACTTGCATCACATCTCATAAGCTTGACAACACACTGTGTCCAATGTTTTCAAAAAGGTAAAATAAGTCATATTTTTGGTTCGTTTAATAGTTAAAACAAATGTACATTATTGCAATCAGTTGATAAAACATTTTCCTTTACAATTATAAAAGCTTTTTTAAATCTACTACTCTGCTATGTCAGCAGACTGGGGTAGATCCTGCTGAAATCTATGTATTGAATGAATACAGAATCCTTTTCAATCGGAAAAATATAGTTTTTGAATCGAGAATCGGGTTGAACCGAATCTCGACCTCAAGAATCGATATTGAATCGAATCGTGGGACACCCAAAGATTCGCAGCCCTAATAATGATGTATAATGTTACACAAAAATACATTTTTTTTTACTAAAATATTTCAAGCTCTTGAAATAATAATAAAAATAGATTAATTTGAAAAATAGATTAATTAGAAAAAATATATATATATATAAAGTCATTTAAAACGGTAATACGAACTGGTTGGGAGTTTTAGCGATGATCGTCATGTCCTGAGCTGCAACGTTACAACATGTGGCTGTGAATACATTCCGCATGCACGTCAGGTATTGTCTTTTTTTATAGTCTTTTTAATGATTGTCACGCCAAACTTGACTTGGAAACAAAGTCTATGGAAGTGCATTATTTTTATTGAGCCTTAAAGGTGATTTTAAGTCTTGTTGCAACACAGCAGGGTTGCTAGATGCTCGTCTTGTTACAACACGGCATTGTTGCTAGATGCTCGTCTTGTTACAACACAGCAGGGTTGCTAGATGCTCGTCTTGTTACAACACAGCAGGGTTGCTAGATGCTCGTCTTGTTACAACACGGCAATGTTGCTAGATGCTCGTCTTGTTACAACACGGCATTGTTGCTAGATGCTCGTCTTGCTGCAACACGGCATTGTTGCTAGATGCTCGTCTTGTTACAACACGGCATCGTTGCTAGATGCTCGTTTTGTTACAACATGGCATTGTTGCTAGATGCTCGTCTTGTTACAACACGGCATTGTTGCTAGATGCTCGTCTTGTTACAACACGGAATTGTTGCTAGATGCTCGTCTTGTTACAACACGGCATTGTTGCTGGATGCTCGTCTTGTTACAACACGAAATTGTTGCTAGATGTTCGTCTTGTTACAACACGGAATTGTTGCTAGATGCTTGTCTTGTTACAACACGGCATTGTTGCTAGATGTGCGTCTTGTTACAAAATGGAATTGTTGCTGGATGCTCGTCTTGTTACAACACGGCATTGTTGCTAGATGCTCGTCCTGTTGCTAGATGCTCTTCTTATTACTACACGGCAGGGTTGCTAGATGCTCGTCTTGTTACAACACGGCATTGTTGGTAGATGCTCGTCTTGTTACAACACGGCATTGTTGGTAAATGCTCGTTTTGTTACAACACGGCATTGTTGCTAGATGCTCGTCTTGTTACAACACAGCAGGGTTGCTGGATGCTCGTCTTGTTACAACACGGCATTGTTGCTAGATGCGCGTCTTGTTGCTAGATGCTCGTCTTGTTACTACACGGCATTGTTGGTAGATGCTCGTCTTGTTACAACACAGCAGGGTTGCTAGATGCTCGTCTTGTTACAACACGGCATTGTTGCTAGATGCTCGTCTTGTTACAACACAGCAGGGTTGCTAGATGCTCGTCTTGTTACAACACGGCATTGTTGCTAGATGCTCGTCTTGTTACAACACAGCAGGGTTGCTAGATGCTCGTCTTGTTACAACACGGCATTGTTGCTAGATGCTCGTCTTGTTACAACACAGCAGGGTTGCTAGATGCTCGTCTTGTTACAACACGGCATTGTTGCTAGATGCTCGTCTTGTTACAACACAGCAGGGTTGCTAGATGCTCGTCTTGTTACAACACAGCAGGGTTGCTAGATGCTCGTCTTGTTACAACAGGGCATTGTTGGTAGATGCTCGTCTTGTTACAACACAGCAGGGTTGCTAGATGCTCGTCTTGTTACAAAACAGCAGGGTTGCTAGATGCTCGTCTTGTTACAACACAGCAGGGTTGCTAGATGCTCGTCTTGTTACAACACGGCATTGTTGCTAGATGCTCATCTTGTTACTACACGGCATTGTTGGTAGATGCTCGTCTTGTTACAACACAGCAGGGTTGCTAGATGCTCGTCTTGTTACAACACAGCAGGGTTGCTAGATGCTCATCTTGTTACTACACGGCATTGTTGGTAGATGCTCGTCTTGTTACTACACGGCATTGTTGGTAGATGCTCGTCTTGTTACAACACAGCAGGGTTGCTAGATGCTCGTCTTGTTACAACACGGCATTGTTGGTAGATGCTCGTCTTGTTGCAACACGGCATTGTTGCTAGATGCTCGTCTTGTTACAACACAGCAGAGTTACTTGATTCTCGTCTTGTTACAACACGGCATTGTTTTTAGATGCTCGTCTTGTTACAACACAGCAGGGTTGCTAGATGCTCGTCTTGTTACTACACGGCATTGTTGGTAGATGCTCGTCTTGTTACTACACGGCATTGTTGGTAGATGCTCGTCTTGTTACAACACAGCAGGGTTGCTAGGTGCTCGTCTTGTTACAACACGGCATTGTTGGTAGATGCTCGTCTTGTTACAACACAGCAGGGTTGCCAGATGCTCGTCTTGTTGCAACACGGCCGGGTTGCCAGATGCTCAGCAAACTCTCCACAATCCACTTTCACGCTCCAACGGCAGACGTGACCCGCCATGACGCCCTGGTCCCGCGCCTCACGCACACACGCCTTTTGTTGCCCCTCAAGCCAATTGTTTATTTCTCAACGTCCCGAGTCGGCCATCTGCTCTCTGGAGCGGCAGCTGGGAGGACAATAAATAATAACGCCGCTCTTCTTCTCCATCATGCTGCATCTTCGGCAGGAAGTCTGCGCCACGACTTCATTTCCCTGCCGGCGGAAAGACGCACAATCATCTCGCGTTTTGTCCACACTTCTTCTGCTCGGGACTTACACGTTGCTGCTGGGCACGATTGTCTCTCGACGGCGTTTGCTCAGCCTCAGCTTCCTGAAGAACGTGCTCAGCCTGCGCTTGCTTCTGGACACGCCGCCATGGGCCGTGCTGGGGAACACACACACTAAGTGACCTTCTTCATCATGCGGTACATGTAGTGCACTTATGGTACATGTGCTACACATGGTGGTGTGGTATGTGCCGTACTCATGGTACACGCGCTACACGTGGTGTATGCGGTACATGCCGTACTCATGGTACATGTAGTGTACTTATGCTGCATGTGCTACACATGTTGTGGTATGTGCCATACTTATGGTACACGCACTACACGTGGTGTATGCGGTACATGCTGTACTTATGGTGCATGTGCTACACATGGTGTTGTGGTACGTGCCGTACTTATGGTACATGCACTACACGTGGTGTATGTGGTACGTCCCAGGCTTATGGTATATGCACTACATGCGGTTTATGCGGTACATGTCGTACTCATGGTACATGTAAAGTGCATGTGCTACACATGGTGTTGCGGTACGTGCCATACTTATGGTACATGTAGTGTACCTATGGTACATGTAGTGTACTTATGGTACATGCACTACACGTGGTGTATGTGGTAAATGCCATAGTTATGGGACACATAGTGTACTTCTGGTACATCTAGTGTACTTATGGTACATGCACGACACGTGGTGTATGTGGTACATGCCGTACTGATGGTACATGTAGTGTAATTATGCTGCATGTGCTACACATGTTGTGGTATGTGCCATACTTATGGTACACGTGGTGTATGCGGTACATGCCATACTCATGGTGCATGTACTACACATGGTGGTGTGGTACATGCCATACTTATGGTACATGCACTACACGTGGTGTATGTGGTACGTGCCAGGCTTATGGTATATGCACTACATGCGGTTTATGCGGTACATGTCGTACTCATGGTACATGTAATGTACATGTGCTACGCATGGTGTTGTGGTACGTACCGTACTTATGGTACATGTAGTGTACTTACGGTACATGTAGTGTACTTATGGTACATGCACCTGGTGTATGTGGTACATGCCATACTTATGGTACATGTAGTGTAGTTATGGTACACGTACTTATGGTACATGTACTTATGGTACATGCACTACACCTGGTGTATGCGTTACATGCCATACTTATGGTACATGTGGTGTACTTATGGTACATGCACTACACCTGGTGTATGCAGTACATGCCGTTCTTATGGTACATATAGTGTCCTTATGGTACATGCACTACACCTGGTGTATAGTTATGGTACATGTAGTGTACGTCTGGTACATCTAGTGTACTTATGGTACATGCACTACACCTGGTGTATGCGGTACATGCCGTTCTTATGGTACATATAGTGTCCTTATGGTACATGCACTACACCTGGTGTATAGTTATGGTACATGTAGTGTACGTCTGGTACATATAGTGTACTTATGGTACATGCACTACACCTGGTGTATAGTCATGGTACATGTAGTGTACGTCTGGTACATCTAGTGTACTTATGGTACATGCACCACACCTGGTGTATGCGGTACATGCCGTTCTTATGGTACATCTAGTGTGCTTATGGTACATGCACTACACCTGGTGTATAGTTATGGTACATGTAGTGTACGTCTGGTACATATAGTGTACTTATGGTACATGCACTACACCTGGTGTATAGTTATGGTACATGTAGTGTACGTCTGGTACATATAGTGTACTTATGGTACATGCACTACACCTGGTGTATAGTTATGGTACATGTAGTGTACGTCTGGTACATCTAGTGTACTTATGGTACATGCACCACACCTGGTATATGCGGTACATGCCATACTAATGGTACATGTAGTGTACTATGGTACATGTAGTGTACTTATGGTACACGTGCTACACATTGTGTTTCGGTACGTGCCGTACTTATGGTACATGCACTACACGTGCAGGCTTAATATGTTATTCTGATGCATTATTATTGTTTTGAGCGCTGGCAGTTAAAAAAAGGAGTTAAACTAGAGTTCTCAGGGACCCCAAAGGGTCCCACTGACAAGTAAATGAGGTACCTTTCTGCTGCTGCCGTGTCGCTTGCGGTGCCGCCTTCCGGCGCATGGTCTTGGTCGTCGTGGCCGATCTGCTCCCACACGTCGCTGTCCACCCACAGCGCCTCCTGCAGGCTGAGGCCCGCCCGGATGCAGGTGACCCGGCGACACAGCGGGCAGCCCAGGGTGAGCAGCCCGCCCTGCGCCCGCGTCTGGAGGCTCTCCAGGCAGGGCTGGCAGAAGGTGTGCTGGCAGTGCAGCAGTCGCGGGATGCGCTCCGACCGCGAGAAGGCCAGCAGGCACACGCAGCAGTCGCCCTCGCCGCACAGGACCATGGGGGGGGGGGGGACCACCACACCTCTGTGGGGGGTGATGTCATTAACCTTAAACTCAGCATATATCGTACCTTTTAATTAGATTTGAAATATTATTTTTCATTTTCACTTTTAATACTTAAATCAACACTTAAATCAACACTTACACCTTCAGATACACTTCAGATGTATCCTTTTATTATAAGTTATTATTTATTTTTTTTGTTTTATGCCCATTTAGTCATAAAAAAAAAACCTTTGATTTTTATGGCGAAAACACAAAAATCTACAGTATTTTCCCCAATAAATGTTTCAAAGTGTAATATTTATTTGAAGTAATTACAGCCCTAAATAGGTCAATAATTCATAACATTGATATATTGTGGCAGGAAACGCAGTTAGCATTTGAGCTAGATTAAAAACAATTTTTTTTAGCAGGTATAGTTAGCATTTTAGCTGGATTTTTAATGTAATTTAGCAGGTATAGTTAGCATTTTAGCTAGATTTGTAATGTAATTTAGCAGTTATAGTTAACATTTTAGATTTTTAATGTAATTTAACAGGTATAATTAGCACTTTAGCTAGATTTTTATTGTAATTTAGCAGGTATAGTTAGCATTTTAACAAGATTTAAAAAAATTTTTTTTAGCTGGTATAGTCAGCATTTTAGCTAGATTTTCAATGTAATTTAGCAGGTATAGTTAGCACTTTAGCTAGATTAAAAAAATAATTTAGCAGGTATAATTAGCATTTTAGCTAGCTTTTTAATGTAATTTATCAGGTAAAGTTAGTATTTTCGCTACATTTTTAATGTAATTTAGCAGGTATAGTTAGCATTTTAGCTAGATTTGTAATGTAATTTAGCAGTTATAGTTAACATTTTAGATTTTTAATGTAATTTAACAGGTATAATTAGCACTTTAGCTAGATTTTTATTGTAATTTAGCAGGTATAGTTAGCATTTTAACAAGATTTAAAAAAATTTTTTTTAGCAGGTATAGTTAGCATTTTAACAAGATTTAAAAAAAATTTTTTTAGCTGGTATAGTCAGCATTTTAGCTAGATTTTCAATGTAATTTAGCAGGTATAGTTAGCACTTTAGCTAGATTAAAAAAATAATTTAGCAGGTATAATTAGCATTTTAGCTAGCTTTTTAATGTAATTTAGCAGGTAAAGTTAGTATTTTCGCTAGATTTTTAATGTAATTTAGCAGGTATAGTTAGCATTTTAGCTAGATTTGTAATGTAATTTAGCAGTTATAGTTAACATTTTAGATTTTTAATGTAATTTAACAGGTATAATTAGCACTTTAGCTAGATTTTTATTGTAATTTAGCAGGTATAGTTATTATTTTAACAAGATTTAAAAAATTTTTTTTTAGCTGGTATAGTCAGCATTTTAGCTAGATTTTCAATGTAATTTAGCAGGTATAGTTAGCACTTTAGCTAGATTAAAAAAATAATTTAGCAGGTATAATTAGCATTTTAGCTAGCTTTTTAATGTAATTTATCAGGTAAAGTTAGTATTTTCGCTAGATTTTTAATGTAATTTAGCAGGTATAGTTAGCATTTTAGCTAGATTTGTAATGTAATTTAGCAGTTATAGTTAACATTTTAGATTTTTAATGTAATTTAACAGGTATAATTAGCACTTTAGCTAGATTTTTATTGTAATTTAGCAGGTATAGTTAGCATTTTAACAAGATTTAAAAAAAAAAATTTAGCTGGTATAGTCAGCATTTTAGCTAGATTTTCAATGTAATTTAGCAGGTATAGTTAGCACTTTAGCTAGATTAAAAAAATAATTTAGCAGGTATAATTAGCATTTTAGCTAGCTTTTTAATGTAATTTAGCAGGTAAAGTTAGTATTTTCGCTAGATTTTTAATGTAATTTAGCAGGTATAGTTAGCATTTTAGCTAGATTTGTAATGTAATTTAGCAGTTATAGTTAACATTTTAGATTTTTTATGTAATTTAACAGGTATAATTAGCACTTTAGCTAGATTTTTATTGTAATTTAGCAGGTATAGTTAGCATTTTAACAAGATTAAAAAAAAAAAATTTAGCTGGTATAGTCAGCATTTTAGCTAGATTTTCAATGTAATTTAGCAGGTATAGTTAGCACTTTAGCTAGATTAAAAAAATAATTTAGCAGGTATAATTAGCATTTTAGCTAGCTTTTTAATGTAATTTAGCAGGTAAAGTTAGTATTTTCGCTAGATTTTTAATGTAATTTAGCCGATATAGGCAGCATTTTAGCTAAATTTAAAAATAAAATTATTCAGCAGGTATAGTTAGAATTTTAGCTAGATTTAAAAAAAATAATTTAGCAGGTATAGTTAGCATTTTAGGTAGATTTTTAATGTAATTTAGCTTGTATAGTTAGCATTTTAGCTAGATTTTGAATGTATTTTAGCAGGTATTGTGTCACTTACTTTGATATTTCATTAGTGCTAACAGTATTGTTAGCATGCTAGCCGTTTTATCTTATTAACATTTTTTTTAAATATTGTACCGGTTTTGAAGGCGAAAACTACTGAAATGGCCCTAACAACATTTTGATTAGTCAGACTGCAGCCTTCAGTGGAAAAAAAGTTTGGGCAAACCTGTTCTACTTGATTTATCGCTTCTTATTACACTTTACGGGTAAACCGTCTCTCATCCGAGTGGGCTTTGATTAAAAGTGGGAAAGGTTTATTTCCTTCCCTCTGACAAAAACCACATTGGAAGCGTTAAATGTAAACACTTCAAAGGATGAAACCAAATTAAAAAATAAAGTACTTACAGTAAAGTTGAGGAGAAGAAGAAACAAAGATGGTTTTGATCCGGGAGTGAATGGTGGTGGTCTTCAGGAGAAGGTGGTGTTGGTGTAGTGGGGGAGAAGGTGGGGGTGGGACACACCAAACATGTCCTTTGTTCCTATAAGAAGAGCAGGATGGGAACTATGGGATTATAATGATGATGATGTGGGAGGTTTCATGATAGCTAGGGCAGGAAAGGGCGGGGCTATGAATTTTGAACGTGAATAATACTTTGCACCAAAAAATAAAACAAGTGGGCTCGTCCGGGATTTGAACCCGGGACCTCTCGCACCCAAAGCGAGAATCATACCCCTAGACCAACGAGCCGACACACTAGTAGTTGTGCCGCTTTCAATCATATCACCGTGTTATCGTGCGCGTTAACCGACACCGTGGCGTATTAGTCAAGGCCGGCGGATATTTTGAGATCCGGTTCCTAATCAGGTTTAACCGACACTTCGTTGGAAGAGGGGCGGGAACAAAATGTCAAGAAATGGGCTCGTCCGGGATTTGAACCCGGGACCTCTCGCACCCGAAGCGAGAATCATACCCCTAGACCAACGAGCCACGTGTTCTACTCCCGCGTTAAATTAGAATATAACAGAAGCCATATGTAGTATATGCCCGTGAAAACTGGTGTTTTCGTTCATTCTTGCCTCGGATGTGCAACATTTAAAACTATTTTGGGCAAAAACCGTACTTCATTATTCTACTTTTTAAAGATAAGCCTATATTAGCTAATCGCTGCTTCCTCCTTTACGTACGACGTGATGACGCCACAGCTCTTGCTTTACGTACGACGTGATAACGTCTGCGTCCTTTTACAAACGCCACAACGCTCCTGTCAAAATAGAGGATCTTTAAAAAGATGTTTGTCTTCACAGCAGATACTTCTTACACAAAGCTCCTGTTTTCCGGAACATCTTTCAACTCACGTGTTTGTGGACGTCTTTCAAAAACAGAAGAGCACTCTCGCCATTTAGAGGATCTTTGAGCAGCGCCCCCGCCCCCACCTCAATCTTTGATGTACTTTTTAGCAGCACATCTTTAAAAACAGCTGCTGTATGTTCTTACATATATCAGAGATCTTCTATCAAATACAGGATCTTTGACTGCAGTTTATTTTTGTAATAAATGCTTTTACTTAGCACAGTTCCTGTTACATAGACGATCTTTGACACACGTTTTATAGCATCTTGTTAAAAACAGCTGCTGTATGTTCTTTCTTACATCAAACATCTTCTGTCAAATACAGGATCTTTGACTGCAGTTTTTTTTTGTAGTAAATGCTTTTACTTAGCATGGTTCCTTTTACATAGACGATCTTTGACACAAGTTTTTGTAGCACATTGTTAAAAACGGCTGCTTTATGTTCTTAAAATACATCAGAGATCTTCTGTCAAATACAGGATCTGACTGCAGTTTTTCTTTGTAGTAAATGCTTTTACTTAGCACGGTTCCTGTTAAATAGACGATCTTTGACACACGTTTTCGCAGCACATAGCTAAAAGCAGTTGAGTAATTCTGTTACGCAGAGGATATTTCACAACTTCTTATGCAGAGCACTCTTCTCAAATAGAAGATCTTTGACATGTTTTCCATAGCAGATTCTTATACATACCATTTTTGTAGGTATTATTTATAAAGCAGAGCACGACAGGATCTTTGGCATACATTTTGCAGCAGCTGCTTACAGACAGCATGGCGCTCCTGTCAAATAGAGGATCTTTGGAAAACTTAATTTGTATAGTAGATCCCAGTACAGGGGTGTCCAAACTTTTTCCACTGAGAGCCATATATACATATACATATGTGTGTGTGTGTGTGTTAAAAACAAGTAATTTATATTCAAAATAATCAACTCTTGCAATATCTAGATCAACTTCAGATTTATTTGTTGATATAAAAATTGTCATGTTTCTTGTTTCCTGTTTCTATAACACCCCCCCCCCCCCCCAAAAAAAGATCAATAGTGTGTGCTTACGGACTATATCCCTGCAAACTGACTTGATCTACATTGATATATAATGTATATATAGTGCTTTTTATGTTGATTTAATAATAATAAAAAAAAAAACTTAAAACATTTTTTTTTCATTTCTTGTGCGGCCCGGCCCGGTGCCAACACCTGGCCACGGCCCGGTGGTTGGGGACCACTGTTCTGGGGGATCCAAAAGGGTCCCACTTAAAGAAAGAAAAAAGTGTATATTATTTTTCATTTTCACTTTCAACACTTAAGTCTGTGGATCAATAATATAATAATTTATAATAATAATTTATAATAACATTGCAAGCTACGTCATGCACGGAACCCGGATGTTGGAGCATTGACGCCTGTACTCTTTACAACCAGGCGGGGGCGCCATCATTCCAGTTATTCACCCCCTCCTTAAATGCACTGTTATTTCACTTAGAAATAGAACCACCACCCCCATGACCCTGAATGGAACAAGCAGTAGAAAATGGATGGATAGAACTAATGTGGTCATGTTTAATTGGAGCACAATGTGTCTTTAAATACTTTATCTACGATTGTTTGTGCTAAGCCACCTGGCAACACTCGGGGGGCGGAGCCAATGCGTTACACTTGGCAAACACAAACAGTGAGCGCCTTCTTTGCCAAGTTCCTTTCCAACATGTCGGCTTTGCGTACCCCGGCGAACTTTTGACGAGTTCTCGCACGGTTGTATTAAATTAAGCCTCTCTCCGTCATTCTGTCCTGCTTTGAAGGTTCCATGGCGCCGCGGAGGTTAGCTGCCGGGTAACTGACCGCCTTTCTTCCCCGGGAAAGACGACTTCCGGCAGTCAAAAAAGTCACCGCCTTTCTTCCCCGACAAAGACGACTTCCGGCAGTCAAAAACCGCCTTTCTTCCCAGAGAAAGACGACTTCCGGCAGTCAAAAAGTGACCGCCTTTCTTCCCCGACAAAGACGACATCTGGCAGTCAAAAAGTGACTGCCTTTCTTCGCCGAGAAAGACGACTTCCGGCAGTCAAACAGTGACGCATTTCTTCGCCGAGAAAGACGACTTCCGGCAGTCAAAAAGTGACCGCCTTTCTTCCCCAACAAAGACGACTTCCGGCAGTCAAAAAGTGACCGCCTTTCTTCCCCAACAAAGACGACATCTGGCAGTCAAAAAGTGACCGCCTTTCTTCGCCGAGAAAGACGACTTCCGGCAGTCAAAAAGTGACCGCCTTTCTTCCCCAACAAAGACGACATCTGGCAGTCAAAAAGTGACCGCCTTTCTTCGCCGAGAAAGACGACTTCCGGCAGTCAAACAGTGACGCATTTCTTCGCCGAGAAAGACGACTTCCGGCAGTCAAAAAGTGACCGCCTTTCTTCGCCGAGAAAGACGACTTCCGGCAGTCATACAGTGACGCCTTTCTTCACCGAGAAAGACGACTTCCGGCAGTCAAAAAGATGGAGGCGCGCAATTTGGACCTAAGGTACTAGACTAGACATGACAACGCCCGATTATTCAATCGAGTAATCGATGGCTGTTTTTGTTTTTGTTTTAGTTTCAGTCTCCTCGCACAAAACAGTTCCGTGTTGTCGGACTGCGAGCCGGAGCTCCAGGAGCTCATGCGGCAGATCGACATCATGATCTCGCACCAGAAGAGCGAGTGGGAGGCGCGGATGGAGGACCTGCGGCTGCAGCTGCACAGTGGCCGGGAGGAGGTGGCTGCGTCCCGGGTGCTCCTGCAGCGCAAGGACCTGGAGGTGGGACGGCACTTTTTTTTTTTTATGCCCCTTCTAGTTAGTTTAGTTTAGTTCAGGGGTCATAAACCTTTTTGAAAGCAAGAGCTACTTCTTGGGTACTGATTAATGCGAAAGGGCTACCAGTTTGATACACACTTAAATATATTGCCAGAATAACCACTTTGCTCAATTTACCTTTAATATATGTATATATATATATATATATATATATATATATATATATATATATATATATATATATATATATATATATATATAAATTAGTATTTCTGTCCATCATTCCGTCGTACATTTTTTTTCCTTTTACGGAAGGCTTTTCGTAGAGAATAAATGATGAAAAAAACACTTAATTGAACGGTTTAAAGGAGGAGAAAACACGAAAAAAATAAAAATTTAATTTTGAAACATAGTTTATCTTCAATTTCGACTATTTAAAATTCAAAACTCAGCCGAAAAAAATGAAGAGAAAATCTAGCTAATTCGAATCTTTTTGAAAAATGAAAAAAAAAAAATTAATGGAACATCATTAGTAATTTTTCCTGATTAAGATTAATTTTAAAATTTGGATGACATGTTTTAAGTTCAAATCCAATCTGCACTTTGTTAGAATATATAACAAATTGGACCAAACTATATTTCTAAGAAAGACAAATCATTATTTCTTCTAGATTTTCCAGCACATAAATTTTAAAAGAAATTCAAAAGACTTTGAAATAAGATTTAAATTTGATTCTGCTGATTTTTTAGATTTGCCAGAATATTTTTTTTTAATTTTAATCATAATAAGTTTGAAGAAATATTTCACAAATATTCTTCGTCGGAAAAACAGAAGCTAAAATGAAGAATTAAATTCAAGTCTATTTATTATTCTTTAAAATCAAATAAAAAAAAATACCTGAATAGTGATTTAAATTGTCAGGAAAGAAGAGGAAGGAATTTAGAAGGTAAAAAGTTATGTGTTTAAAAATTCCAAAATCTTTTTTAAGGTTATATTTTTTCTCTAAAATTGTCTTTTTGAAAGTTATAAGAAGCAAAGTAAAAAAATAAATGAATTTATTTAAACAAGTGAAGACCAAGTCTTTAAAATATTTTCTTGGACTTTTTAAAATTCTATTTGAGTTTTGTCTCTTTTAGAATTAAAAATGTTTTTTCTTACACTTAATTTTTTTACATTAAAATTTTATACACTGAATTTTTATACACTGAATTTTTTACATTACATTTTTACACACTAAATTTTTGATTCATTTATTTTTTTACACTTAATCTTTATACACTAAATCTTTATACACTGATTTTTTTCTTACACTGAATTTTTTTACATGAAATTTTTTACACTGATTTTTTTAGACTGATTTTTTTTACACTGAATTTTCATACACTAAATCTTTATACACTGAATTTTTTTCTTACACTAAATTTTTTTACATACACAGAATTTTTTTAACAGTGATTTTTTTTTTACTTCTAATTTTTATACACACAATGTTTTACACTGATGTTTTATACACTGAGTTTTTTAAACAAAAATTTTTTTCACAGTGCATTTTTATACACTAAATCTATTACTCTGAATATTTTTCTTACATTGAATATTCATGCATAACATTTTAATACACTGAATTTTTTACACCTTTTTTTACACTGAATTTTTATACACTGAATGAATTTTTCCTACACTGATTTTTTTTACATTAAATTTTTATACACAGATTTTTTTTTAGACTGATTTTTTTTATACACTGAATTTTTCATTGAATTTTTTAACACTGAATTTTTATACTCTAAATCATTATACACTGAATTTTTTAACTTTAAATCTGTATACACTAATTGTTTATACACTGAATTTTTTTACTTAACATTTTCATACACTTAAAAAAAAAGAAATTCACAGAATTTCCTGTACATTACATTTTTTATACACTGAATTTTTAAACATTTGCATTTTGCTAACAAATGTATTTTCTATGATATTGTTGGCACAATGTGATGTAACAGCTCATAAAATTCAAATGCAAAAAAAAATAGTGTCAAAAAAAAAAAGCTTCCACAATAAAAGCACAAATGAACCTTTAAAGAAGTTTCTCAAAATATTTGTCACTATCAGCTATTTGAGCAGAAAAGAAGCATTGTTTTCAAATGTTGAATAATTGATTTTCAAACTGGTGTCACTCCATATTTAGTATAACTAATGGAAGTAAGAAAAAAAGTCATGTGTTCTTATCAATGTATTGGACGAAACAATTACGTTCCAATTGTCCAATAACAAGTCAAAGGCTCGTTGTTCATGCTTGCCTTGCTACGTCTTCTTATTCTCTGGCAGTTCAGGTGTGTTAATTACAGTTCCGATGCCATTCACTGTACGGAATTGTCACAACAAGCTAGCTTGAGAGACAGTCCCATTATAATGTGTTTATGCGTGTGAAATGACACAATGTTGCTCTCGTAGATCAACGTGCTGCGCAAGCAACTGGAAGACGCTCCGAATGGCCGACAGGCGTTGGCGACCAAGTACGAGAAGCAGCTACAAAGTGTCAGCGAGGAGGTGAGAGGAAGCTCGTCAGTATCTCTTCAGTATCAGCCAGTATGGGGCGATATCATGTGCGATGCAATCGGTCCTGCAGCGTATTGACTTGTGCAAAGTTAACCGATAAGCCCGCACTTTCTTCTATTCTGGTCAAGTCATCTACAAAAGGTAAACATGCAAGGCTATGGCAGCTACACAACAGCCAAGCACACATCTGTCATAATAAGTGAACAATATCGCAGTGTAAAATGTGTCAATACAAACAAGTATAGAAATAATTATAGTCGCATATTACCAACACAAACAAAGTCTCCAAGGCAGTATAAAAAGTATCCAGTAACAAAGGTGTCCGCAGCATTTAGTTTACTGTATTTACTTCATGGGTGTGACAGTCTTAAGCCGTTGTGCGGGTTCAATGGACCTCCCAGGAAGGACATTTCTTTTGAGCAGGTTTGACTCTTGTTTATTTTGCAATAAAGATTTGTCTTCAGGTCGGATCGCTTTTCAGCTGCTCCTCTCCACTGCTCGCTCACGGTCCGCTTTTCAGCCGTCGTCCTCGTCGTCCTCTTCTGCTCTTTGCTTTCGCTCCTCCTCCTTCTGCCCCGATCTCTCCTCCTTCTCCCCTTTTATGCAGCATGAGGAGAAATGTCAATTGTGAACCGGTGCGCGATCTACGCACCTGCATTCGACTGCGGCGTCGCTCCCGGCACGCTCCGCCTCTTCGCTCGGCCGCATTCTCCGCCTCCTCGCCGCCATCTCGGGCCGGGCTCCAGCGTGCCCTGCCCAGCTGCTCCTCTCCACAATAGGTTATTGTGCTAACAATTACCAGTCGGTTGATAAATGTAAATGGAAAATGGGTTGTACTTGTATAGCGCTTTTCTACCTTCAAGGTACTCAAAGCGCTTTTGACAGTTTTTCCACATTCACCCATTCGCAGACTGATGGCGGGAGCTGCCATGCAAGGCCCTAACCACCACACATCAGGAGCAAGGGTGAAGTGTCTTGCTCAAGGACACAACGGACGTGGCGCGGTTGGTAGTAGGTGGGGATCGAACCACGGCCACTTTCTCAACCGCGCCACGCCGTCCCCTTTTATATAAATATAGTGAACATACTAGACAACTTGTCTTTTAGTAGTAAGTAAACAAACAAGGGCTCCTAATTAGTCTGCAGTTACATATTGTGTCTTTTATACACCTATTATTTTGTACACATTATGAGGGACAAACTGTAAAAAAATGATTATTAATTCACTTGTTCATTTACTGGTAATATCTGCTTATTTTCTCTTTTAACATGTTCTATCTACACTTCTGTTCGAATGTAATAATCACTTACTCTTCTCTTCTTTGATACTTCACATTGGTTTTGGATGATACCACACATTTAGGTATCGATGTGATACCAAGTAGTTACAGGATCATACATTGGTCATATTTAAAGTCCTTATGACAAGTCCTAAAAAAAAAAGGCAATATTGTGAAAAGTCAGAATTTTACATGACAAATGTCACCATTTTGCATTAAAAAGTAATAGTTTTACATAAAAAAAAGTAATAATTTTATGAGAAAATATTGCAATATTACAGAAACCGAAAATGTATGAGAAGTTGTTCTCAATTTTACAAGAAAAAAGTCGACCCATTGTGAGAAAACGACTGCTTTTAATGCATAGAATTTTTTGGTTTGTAATTGTTTTTTAATCTTCATTATTTACTTCAAGTTATTACGGTATGTTTCTATATACATATATATTTTTTTTTTTTACTTTGGGCGCATTTCTATTTCTTACACACACTTGTTATTTCATATGTTGACCAGAGGGGGAGCACTTTTAAAAGCGACACACAGTCAATATGAAAAATCCTTTTTTGGGACCACCCTCATTGTGATGGATATCACCACAAATGAGACAATGTCTATTACATGCAATGTTATTGGGACCATGATTTATGTCAACACTTGTTCACACCTCCTCATATGGAAGATGCTTTTCCTTCTTCATGTCTCAAGAAGGCTGGAATTACAATAACACACACACACACACACACACATTTTTGTATTTCTTACCTTTTTGAGACCCCCGAAAAAATGCCTCCCTCTTTAGGACCAGCCTTTCAAGATATATAAAGATGTGTATTTACAACATGAATAATACATACATACTATGTAAATATAAAAAAGCTTGTTGTGAAAAATGAGTTGGACTTTCAGAAGAAAAAGGTCACAATTTTCACAAGAAAAAGGTCACAAAAGTAAAACTTGTGAGAATTTTGGCATTTTTATAATAAAAGTCGTAATTTTACTCAATGCAAGTCAAAATTTTACATGAAAAACTGAACATGTGTGCAATATTATGATAAAAAGTTGGAATTTCACTAAATAACAGTCACAATTTTACAAGAAAAGCTTATATTTTTGGCAATTTTGTGAAAAGAGTCGTCATTTTACTCGACAAAAATCACAATTTTATAAGAAAACTTTACATTTTGGCAACATCATAATAATTATTAGACCTGGCAAAATTATGAAAAAATTCATAATTTTACTAAAAAAATGTCACTGTTTTGTATGAACGCCCAAAAAATTGTCAATATTGTGAAAAGTCAAAAGTTTACATGACAAATGTCACTGTTTTGCATTAAAAAGTACTAGTTTTTACATTGTTCCCAATTTTACAAAAAAAAGTTGACAGATTGTGAGAAAAATACTGGTTTTAGTACATTTATTTTTTTTGTTGAATTTTTTTTGTTTGTAATTTGTCCAAAAAAAGTGGCAATATTGTGAAAAGTCAAAATTTCAGATGACAAAAGTTAAGTGTTTTGCATGAAAAAGTAATAATTTTACCCAAAAAAAAGTTGACACATTGTGAGAAAAAGACTGCTTATAGTACATTTTTTATTTTTATTTTTTGAAATTTTTTGGTTTGTAATTTGTTTTTAATCATTATTTACTTCAAGTTATTACAGTATGTTTCTATATGCATTTATTTTTGTTTTTATTTGTATTATTAATTTTGGCCAAAGGGGGCGCATCTTAATTTCTTACACACACTTGTTATTTCATATGTTGCCCCGAGGGGGGAGCACTTCAATTTTTTTTTACACACACTTGTTATTTCATATGTTGCCCAGAGGGGGAGCACTTTTAAAAGCGACACACAGAGATGAGACATTGTCTATTAGATGCAATGTTATTGAGACCATGATTTATGTCATCACTTCTTCACACCTCCTCATATGGAAGATACTTTTCCTTCTTCATATCTCACACACACACTATTGAAAATAAAGGAAAAACAAAAAATAAGCTGGCACCGAGGAGTTGAGGAGAAACGTTACCTTTGAGGCGTCCACACTGGAGATGAACTAAAATTAACGCCATCTAAAAAATAAAAAATATTAGGTGATATAATTCTAAATATTACACAAATAAGTGAATAAAAACATAATGTGAGTACTTAATTAGTACTCATACCCTAGGCCAGGGGTCACCAAAGCGGTGCCCGCGGGCACCAGGTCGCCCGTAAGGACCAGATGAGTCGCCCTCTGGCCTGTAGCTCAAATAGCAGCACTTACCAGTGAGCTGCCTCAATTTTTTAAATTGTATTTATTTACTAGCAAGCTGGTCTCGCTTTGCTGGACATTTTTAATTCTAAGAGAGACAAAACTCAGATAGAATTTGAAAATCCAAGAAAATATTTTAAAGACTTGGTCTTCACTTGTTTAAATAAATTCATTTATTGTTTTACTTTGCTTCTTATAACTTTCAGAAAGACAATTTTAGAGAAAAAATACCACCTGAAAAATGATTTTAGGATTTTTAAACACATATACTTTTTTTTACCTTTTAAATTCCTTCCTATTTTTTCCTGACAATTTAAATCAATGTTCGAGTATTTTTTTTATTGTAAAGAATAATAAATACATTTTAATTTAATTCTTCATTTTAGCTTCTGTTTTTTCGTCGAAGAATATTTGTGAAATATTTCATTAAACTTATTATGATTAAAATTCCCAGAAAATATTCTGGCAAATCTAGAAAATCTTTAGGATCAAATTTAAATCTTATTTCAAAGTCTTTTTTTTAAATGTATTTATTTTTTTTAAATTTTTGTTCTGGAAAATCTAGAAGAAATAATGATTTGTCTTTGTTAGAAATATAGCTTGGTCCAATTTGTTATATATTCTAACAAAGTGCAGATTGGATTTTAACCTATTTAAAACATGTCATCAAAATTCTCAAATTAATCCTAATCAGGAAAAAATACTAATGATGTTCTATAAATAATTTTTTTTATTTTTTCAAAAAGATTCAAATTAGCTAGTTTTTCTCTTCTTTTTTTCGCTTGAATTTTGAATTTCAAAGAGTCGAAATTGAAGATAAACTATGTTTCAAAATGTTATTTTAAATTTTTTTCATGTTTTCTCCTCTTTTAAACCGTTCAATTAAGTGTTTTTTTCATCATTTATTTTCTACAAAAAACCTTCCGTAAAAGGAAAAAAAATGTACGACGGAATGACAGACAGAAATACCCATTTATATATATATATATATATATATGTATTTATTAAATGTAAATTGAGCAAATTGGCTATTTCTGGCAACTTATTTAAGTGTGTATCAAACTGGTAGCCCTTCGCACCAATCAATACCCAAGAAGTAGCTCTTGCTTTCAAAAAGGTTGGTGTTTTTTTTTCCGAACACATTCTGTTTAGCTATTTCTTTTGCATTTGGTACATAACCCAAGTATAAACGGTCCGTTCCCGGGTCAAACTGCAAGCGGTTATCGTACGGACACTTGGTGTGGAGAGTCGCCCGATGGAAACCAGGACAAATGTTGTGTGTTTTGTTCCCGCAGTGCGACAGGTTGAAGAGCAGCTACCACAAGCTGCAGCGCAGACATTACAAGAAGTTTGGCGGGGAGGAGTCCAACCAGGCGGAGGTGCGGCTGCTGAAGGAGAAGCTGGAGGTAGGTGAGGCGCACCTGTGGTCCTGCTCTCTGCTGCCACCTGCTGGTCCCTCTTGCCCACAGGAGTACAGTGGCAGCTGTGTGAAGTGGGAGCAGCAGCGTGTTGACTTCCACAAGCAGCTGGCCCTCCTGGAGGTCCAGAAGGAGGGTCTGACGGAGCAGCTCACTCAGCTCAAAGTAAACTATTATTATTATTATTATTATTACTGTCCATCCATCCATCTTCTTCCCCTTATCCAAGATCAGGTCGCAGACAATGTTAATATTCGTATTATTATTATTATTGTTAATATTATTGTTTTATTGTTAGTAATAGTATCTGTATTATAGTATTCTTATATTTAATATTGATATCTGTATTATTTGTAATTATTATAGTTTCATTGAGCTGCTACCTTATCGTGGTAGAGGAGTTTGCGTGTCCCAATGATCCTAGGAGCTATGTTGTCCGGGGGCATAAAGCCCCCTGGTAGGGTCTCCCAAGGCAAACAGGTTCTAGGTGAGGGATCAGACAAAGAGCAGCTCGAAGACCTTTATGAAGAAGAAAAAGCATGGACCCAGATTTCCCTCGCCCGGACGCGGGTCACCGGGGCCCCCCTCTGGAGCCAGGCCCGGTGGTGGGGCACGATGGCGAGCGCCTGGTGCCCGGGCCTGTTCCCATGGGGCCCGGCCGGGCACAGCCCGAAGAGGCAACGTGGGTCACCCCTCCAATGGGCTCACCACCCATAGCAGGGGCCATAGAGGTCGGGTGCAATGTGAGCTGGGCGACAGCCGAAGGCAGGGCACTTGGCGGTCCGATCCTCGGCAGCTACAGAAGCTAGCTCTTGGGACGTGGAACGTCACGTCACTGGGGGGAAAGGAGCCTGAGCTAGTGCGCGAAGTCGAGAAATTCCGGCTGGATATAGTCGGACTCACTTCGACGCACAGCGAGGGCTCTGGAACCACTTCTCTCGAGAGGGATTGGACCCTCTTCCACTCTGGCGTTGCCGGCAGTGAGAGGCGACGGGCTGGGGTGGCAATTCTCGTAGCCCCCCCGGCTCAAAGCCTGCACGTTGGAGTTCAACCCGGTGGACGAAAGGGTAGCATCCCTCCGCCTTCGGGTGGGGGGACGGGTCCTGACTGTTGTTTGTGCTTACGCACAATATTATGTTATTAGTCGTCCCGAGTCCTGATTGGCTCACGTCCTCCGCCGCAGGCCGAGGCGGCATCGCAGGCGTCCCTGGAGAAAAGCTACCTGTCCTCGCTGAAGCACCTGGAGGAGGAGAACCAGCAGCTCAGATGCCAGCTCGCCGAGACGCGCCGCCAACTCCAGCTCGCCGAGGGCGGGGCCGCCCACGCCGGCCAATCGCGGCCGGCTCAGGAAAGATGCGACGCCCACAACGAGGCGGCGACTTCCTACGAGGGCGAGATCCGGAGGCTGTTCACGGAGCTGAAGACTTCGGAACGCTCACGGAGCCGCCGTTGTTCCGGCCCGGATGGCGACCGGAGGATGGGCGGGGGGAACGCGGCGGCGAGCCCCGCCGAGCACGCTCCCGAGGGGCGGAGCTCCAGCTCGGAGGACGCGCTGAGCTCCAGAGAGGGATCGACGCCCTCCCCGATGGTGAGGCTCCTCCCACGTTTTTGCTTGCCTTTTGCCAGTTTCGTCTTTAAACGGCTATTCTGACCCCCAGTTCCAGCTGCAATAACACTCCCAAGCTAACAAGCTAAATAGTTGACGAGAGCGGCGGTGGCGCCCGTGCACATGTGACCAACGCCGTCAGATACATGCAAGTGTGAGGCGATTTAAATGATATCAGTGCTTTTGCCGATGACACTTGTAACCGCTGGCGGCTAACGTCCCTCTACAGTGCTAAGCCGCGTCCGAGATAGCAGCTAACTAATCCTGTCTCCAAGGCAGCAAGTAACTACGAGGCGACAGGTCACAAGACGACATGCTAACTGCTAAGACGGGGCTTTGAAAAGGCTAACTTGTTTTCACTAACTTTATAGACCTTTGTGTCATAAAACTCGTCACATGCTAAAGTTTTGACTTAATTTCGCGGCCCTTCACTGGGTCATATAACTTGGTACTTGACACATGCTTACTTTTTTTTTAAGCTAATTTTGCAGAAGTTTACCTCAGATTCATATAACTTGGTACATGAGGCATGCTAAAACTTAGGATGCTAACTTTTTAGCTAACTTTGCAGCCGTTCATCTCAGTGTCCTAAATCTTGGTACTTGACACATGCTAACCTTTTTTTTTTTTAGATAATTTCGCAGCAGTTTACCTCAGGTTCATATAACTTGGTACATGAGGCGTGCTAAATGTTAGCATGCTAACTTTTTTTTAGCAAACTTTGCAGCCATTTACTTCAATGTCTTATAACTTGGTACTGGAGAATTGCTAACGTTTTTTAGTTAATTTCACAGCTGTTCACCTCAGTGTCATATAACTTGGTACTTGACACATGCTAACTTTTTTTTAAGCTAATTTTGCAGCAGTTTACCTCAGCTTCATATAACTTGGTACATGAGGCATGCTACCTTTTTTAGTTAATTTTGCAGCCATTTACTTCACTAGGTCATATAACTTGGTACTTGACACATGCTAACTTTTTTTTAAGCTAATTTTGCAGCAGTTAACCTCAGGTTTATATAACTTGGTACATGAGGCATGCTAAAACTTAGGATGCTAACTTTTTTAGCTAACTTTGCAGCCGTTCATCTCAGTGTCCTAAATCTTGGTACTTGACACATGCTAACCTTTTTTTTTTTAGATAATTTCGCAGCAGTTTACATCAGGTTCATATAACTTGGTACATGAGGCGTGCTAAATGTTAGCATGCTAACTTTTTTTTTAGCAAACTTTGCAGCCATTTACTTCAATGTCTTATAACTTGGTACTGGAGAATTGCTAACGTTTTTTAGTTAATTTCACAGCTGTTCACCTCAGTGTCATATAACTTGGTACTTGACACATGCTAACTTTTTTTTAGCTAATTTTGCAGCAGTTTACCTCAGCTTCATATAACTTGGTACATGAGGCATGCTACCTTTTTTAGTTAATTTTGCAGCCATTTACTTCACTAGGTCATATAACTTGGTACTTGACACATGCTAACTTTTTTAGTTAATTTTGCAGCCATTTACTTCACTGGGTCATATAACTTGGTACTTGACACATGCTAACTTTTTTTTAAGCTAATTTTGCAGCAGTTAACCTCAGGTTCATATAACTTGGTACATGAGGCATGCTAAAACTTAGGATGCTAACTTTTTTAGCTAACTTTGCAGCCGTTCATCTCAGTGTCCTAAATCTTGGTACTTGACACATGCTAACCTTTTTTTTTTAGTTAATTTCGCAGAAGTTTGCCTCAGGTTCATATAACTTGGTACATGAGGCGTGCTAAATGTTAGCATGCTAACTTTTTTTTAGCAAACTTTGCAGCCATTTACTTCAATGTCTTATAACTTGGTACTGGAGAATTGCTAACGTTTTTTAGTTAATTTCACAGCTGTTCACCTCAGTGTCATATAACTTGGTACTTGACACATGCTAACTTTTTTTAAGTTAATTTTGCAGCAGTTTACCTCAGCTTCATATAACTTGGTACATGAGGCATGCTACCTTTTTTAGTTAATTTTGCTGCCATTTACTTCACTAGGTCATATAACTTGGTACTTGACACATGCTAACTTTTTTTTTTAGCAAATTTTTCAGCTGGATCATATAATTTGATACTTGACAAATGCTATCTGTTTTGCATGCCAGCATGATAACTTAAGCTTGCTAACAGTTAGCATGTGTCAAGTACCAAGCTATTTGACCCTGAACTGCTAACTAATCCTGTATATTTAATATCAAGAATTTGAAGATATTAACAAGTAGCTCGGGGGTCACCAACGTGGACCAGATGAGTCGCCCGCTGGCCTGTTCTAAAAATAGCTCAAATAGCAGCACTTACCAGTGAGCTGCCTCTATTTTTTAAATTGTATTTATTTACTAGCAAGCTGGTCTCGCTTTGCTGGACATTTTTAATTCTAAGAGAGACAAAACTCAAATAGAATTTGAAAATCCAAGAAAATATATTAAAGACTTGGTCTTCACTTGTTAAAATAAATTCATTTATTTTTTTACTTTGCTTCTTATAACTTTCAGAAAGACAATTTTAGAGAAAAAATACAACCTTAAAAATGATTTTAGGATTTTTAAACACATATACCTTTTTTAATTCCTTCCTCTTCTTTCCTGACAATTTAAATCAATGTTCAAGTAATTTTTTAAATTTTATTATAAAAAATAATACATACATTTTAATTTAATTATTCATTTTAGCTTCTGTTTTTTCCCACGAAGAATATTTGTGAAATATTTCTTCAAACTTATTATGATTAAAATTAAAAAAAAAATATTCTGGCAAATCTAGAAAATCTGTAGAATCAAATTGAAATCTTATTTCAAAGTCTTTTGAATTTCTTTTAAAATTTTTGTTCTGGAAAATCTAGAAGAAATAATGATTTGTCTTTGTTAGAAATATAGCTTGGTCCAATTTGTTATGAATTCTAACAAAGTGCAGATTGGATTTTAACCTATTTAAAACATGTCATCAAAATTCTAAAATTAATCTTAATCAGGAAAAATTACTAATGATGTTCCATGAATTTGTTTTTTATTTTTTTCAAAAATATTCAAATTAGCTAGTTTTTCTATTAATTTTTTTCGGTTGAATTTTGAATTTTAAAGAGTCGAAATTGAAGATAAACTACGTTTCAAAATGTTATTTTCATTTTTTTCATGTTTTCTCCTCTTTTAAACCGTTCAATTAAGTGTTTTTTCATCATTTATTCTCTACAAAAAACCTTCCTAAAAGGAAAAAAATGTACGACTGAATGACAGACAAAAATCCCCATTTTTTATATATATATGGTTTTATTTATTAAAGGTAAATTGAGCAAATTGGCTATTTCTGGCAATTTATTTAAGTGTGTATCAAACTGGTAGCCCTTCGCATTAATCAGTACCCAAGAAGTAGCTCCTGGTTTCAAAAAGGTTGGTGACCCCTGAAGTAGAGTAATAATGTGATTTTTTTTCGTCTAAAGTCGGAATTCCGTCTTTTTTAATCTCGGGGGGAAAAAAGTGTCGACCTCTACGCCGTAGTTGATTGGTCGATATGTTCCTTGTGACCAATCAGGACATCTGTTATGAAGGATGATGTCATTACGGCCATTTTCCAAATGTAAACGATGTCGGTTCTCGAGATAAAAAGGACGCTTCACGAGTAAAAGAAATTGATAAACATGTCAAACATAAGTTTCGATGGGACTGGATGGAAAGGGAAATCACTGATACTGTTGGGAAGAAGGAAGTTACGACTTTGTTCGGCGATTTTATTCGGAAAATCAATCGTCCCGGAAAAGTTTTGTGCACGTGGTGTCATGAAAATATTGACTATGGATCACCAGGTTTCAAGGCTTTGGAAGTACATGCGAAACGCCAAAAACAAATGAAAAAACTTGAAGCAAGGAAAACAAACTTTTCACTAGCTGGTACTCTTGGATGTCAACCGAAAGTGAGCAAACCTTACGGACTTTATCCTTTGTTTACATCCGCAACTGCCGTAGACATCGAGAGGAAAGATCCACCCACTTAACTTGCAGACAGGGAAATTAATAATGAGGTAAGCTAAAAAAATATTTGCTTGCGAAATACGCATGTTTGTTTTAAATATTAATAAATGACTGCTTTGCGAAAAATAAATGGCTTTTTCTAAAAATAAAAAGCCACGTGAAAATATATTATGAAATTACAGAAATTCAAAGAGTCGCATTATTGATTCCAGTTAACAGTTCATTTGAAATAAATGTGCATATAATGCTAAAGGCAGAAGTTGGCAGTGAAATCCAAAAAAGAAGCTACAAAAGCAGAGACCAAAAGGAAAATGCAGGCTGCTCAGAAATTTGCAAGGAAAAGCTCATGTTAGGACTCTCCGAGCAAGTAAATGTGTGAAGTAATGTGGTAATACTGTAAATAAACTGTAGATAATAAAACGGTGACACTTGTGGATGTGAAATGAACACAAGATGTAAATATTAGTGACTAAATACTGTTGGGACTGAACCATATACAGCAGGGGTGTCAAACTCAAACACAGAGTGGGCCGAATTTTTAAACTGAACAAAGCTGCGGGCCAAGATTGAACAAATTAAGCTTTTAATAGGGATCCAAACAAGTTTTGCATTGAATATTGAACAAGCAAGGCTTATATAACTTTATATATAGGGACGGCGTGGCGCAGTGGGAGAGTGGCCGTCCGCAACCCGAGGGTCACTGGTTCAAATCCCACCTAGTACCAACCTCGTCATGTCCGTTGTGTCCTGAGCAAGACACTTCACCCTTGCTCCTGATGGGTGCTGGTTGGCGCCTTGCATGGCAGCTCCCTCCATCAGTGTGTGAATCTGTGTGTGAATGGGTAAATGTGGAAGTAGTGTCAAAGCGCTTTGAGTACCTTGAAGGTAGAAAAGCGCTATAAAAGTACAACCCATTTATCATTTATAGTGACATGCAAAATCCAGTTTCAAATAATAATAATAATAATTAAAAAAAATATCAATGGTATATCAAATAAAATTTTAATAAAAATTGAATTACTTTTCTATTCGCAGCCTTCTAAGGTAAATACCAAAATAAACTTTTTCCACAGGCTAATAATACATTTGAAAATAAAATAATAATGAATGAATCAAACATTCAAGCCTTGAAGTAGCAAGAGAAAGTGCATGAATAAATTAATTATTGCTCAGTTTGCTACACTGATTTGCTTGAACAATGAATATGGAACAAGCAATAATTATATAACTTAATAGTGAAAAATCATCCATCCATCTTCTTCCGCTTATCCGAGGTCGGGTCGCGGGGGCAACAGCCTAAGCAGGGAAACCCAGACTTCCCTCTCCCCAGCTACTTCGTCTAGCTCTTCCCGAGGGATCCCGAGGCGCTCCCAGGCCAGCCGGGAGACATAGTCTTCCCAGCGTGTCCTGGGTCTTCCCCGTGGCCTCCTACCGGTTGGACGTGCCCTAAACACCTCCCTAGGGAGGCGTTCGGGTGGCATCCTGACCAGATGCCCGAACCACCTCATCTGGCTCCTCTCCATGTGGAGGAGCAGCGGCTTTACTTTGAGTTCCTCCCTGATGGCAGAGCTTCTCACCCTATCTCTAAGGGAGAGCGGAGGAAACTCATTTGGGCCGCTTGTACCCGTGATCTTATCCTTTCGGTCATGACCCAAAGTTCATGACCATAGGTGAGGATGGGAACGTAGATCGACCGGTAAATTGAGAGCTTTGCTTTCCGGCTCAGCTCCTTCTTCACCACAACAGATCGGTACAACGTCCGCATTACTGAAAGACGCCGCACCGATCCACCTGTCGATCTCACGATCCACTCTTCCCTCACTCGTGAACAAGACTCCTAGGTACTTGAACTCCTCCACTTGGGGCAGGGTCTCCTCCCCAACCCGGAGATGGCACTCCACCCTTTTCCGGGAGACAACCATGGACTCGGACTTGGAGGTGCTGATTCTCATTCCGGTCGCTTCCCACTCGGCTGCGAACCGATCCAGTGAGAGCTGAAGATCCCAGTCAGATGAAGCCATCAGGACCACATCATCTGCAAAAAGCAGAGATCTAATCCTGCGGTCACCAAACCAGAACCCCTCAATGCCTTGACTGCGCCTAGAAATTCTGTCCATAAAAGTTATGAACAGAATCGGTGACAAAAGACAGCCTTGGCGGAGTCCAACCCTCACTGGAAACGTGTTCGACTTACTGCCGGCAATGCGGACCAATCTCTGGCACTGATCGTACAGGGAGCGGACCGCCACAACAAGACAGTCCGATACCCCATACTCTCTGAGCACTCCCCACAGGACTTCCCGAGGGACACGGTCGAATGCCTTCTCTAAGTCCACAAAGCACATGTAGACTGGTTGGGCAAACTCCCATCCACCCTCAAGAACCCTGCCGAGAGTATAGAGCTGGTCCACAGTTCCACGACCAGGACGAAAACCACACTGTTCAACTTTCCAAAAAAAACCAACGAAAAAACATCAACGGTAATATTAATACAATTTAAATAAAACATTTAATGCCTTTCTTTCTATTTGTAGCCTTCTGAGGTAGATATCAACATTACATTTTTCCACAGGCTAATAAATCTTAAAATAAAATAACAATGAGATGGGTGGGGTTGGATGTGGGGGGCGGGGTTAGGTGGTAGCGGGGGGGTGCATATTGTAGTGTCCCGGAAAAGTTAGGGCTGCAATGGGTTGTGGGTATTAGTTATGTTGTGTTCTATGTTGTGCTACGGTGCGGATGTTCTCCCAAAATGTGTTTGTCATTCTTGTTTGGTGTGGGTTCACAGTGCGGCGCATATTTGTAACAGTGTTAAAGTTGTTTATACGGCCACCCTCAGTCTGACCTGTATGGCTGTTGAGCAAGTATGCGTGGCATTCACTTAAGTGTGTGTATAAGTCGCATATATTATGTGACTTGGCCGGCACAATGTTTGTATGGAGGAAAAGCGGACGTGACAACGTATTGTAGACAAAGCTAAAGGCAGTGCCTTATAGGCACGCCCCCAATATTGTTGTCCGGGTGGAAATCTGGAGAAATTCGGGAGAATGGTTGGAAAATCGGGAGAGTTGGCAAGTATGAGTATTAGCGGCGAATGCTGTATAGTACCGGCGGGCCAGCTCTAATGTTAATTTGGTATTGCCTCAAGGGCCAAATGAAATTGCACAGCAGGCCAAATTTGGCCCGCGGGCCAGAGTTTGACACCCATGATATACAGTGATTCATTAGGATAATTGGGGTATGTATGTTTTTTTAAAGGGGAACATTATCACCAGACCTATGTAAGTGTCAATATATACCTTGATGGTGCAGAAAAAAGACCATCTATTTTTTTAACTGATTTCCGAACTCTAAATGGGTGAATTTTGGCGAATTAAACGCCTTTCTGTTCATCGCTCTGGAGGCGATGACGTCAGAATGTGACGTCGCCGAGGTAACACAGCCGCCATTTTCATTTTCAACACATTACAAACACCGAGTCTCTGCTCTGTTATTTTCCGTTTTTTCGACTATTTTGGGGAATTTGGAGACATCATGCCTCGTCGGTGTGTTGTCGGAGGGTGTAACAACACTAACAGGGAGGGATTCAAGTTGCACCGCTGGCCCGAAGATGCCAAAGTGTCTGCCGCCATTAATGTGCTGGAGTGTCTCCACATTTTACCGGCGATGACAGACATGGCACAGAGATGTATGGATAACCTGCAGATGCATTTGCAACCATAAAGTCAACGAAATCACAAAGGGGAGTTTTGTTGATGTTGACTTATGTGCTAATCAGACATATTTAGTCGCGGCGTGACTGCCAGCTAATAAATGCTAACATGCTACGCTAATCGACGCTAACATGCTATTTACCGACGGTGCTAAAGCAGACATGGCACAGAGATGTATGGATAACCTGCAGATGCATTGCAACGATAGTCAACGAAATCACAAAGGTGAGTTTTGTTTATGTTGACTGCCAGCTAATCGATGCTAACATGCTACGATAATCGATGCTAACAGGCTATTTACCGGCAGTGCTAAAGCAGACATGGAACAGAGATGTATGGATAACCTGTAGATGCATTTGCAAATATATTACGTTTACATCCACCCACATTTAATGCGAAAAAAACACTTACCAATCGACGGATTTAAGTTGCTCCAGTGTCACAAGATGCGAAAGTCCTGATCGTTTGGTCCGCACATTTTACCGGCGATGCTAACACAGCTATTCGGCCATGCTATGGCTATTAATAGCGTCAATAGCTTCAGTTTCTTCTTCAATACTTTCATACTCCAACCATCCGTTTCAACACATGCGTAATCTGTTGATTCGCTGAAATCCGAGTCTGAATCCGAGCTAATGTCGCTATATCTTGCTGTGGTATTCCCATTGTTTGTTTACATTGGCAGCACTGTGTGACGTCACAGGGAAATGGCCAGTGTCTTCGCAGAGAGCGAAAATAAGGCACTTTAAAGCTTTATTTAGGGATATTCCAAAAGCGGTAAAATTTTGAAAAGAACTTCAAAAATTACAACAAGCCACTGGGAACTGATTTTTATTGTTTTTAACCCTTTTGAAATTGTGATAATGTTCCCCTTTAATGATGTTTTCATGTCTTTAAACACTAAAATATGTTCTTCAAATGGTGCTGTCTTTATTAATTTTAGCATGTTAAATTGGTGAAAAACCAGGAGCTTCGGGGTCGTTGCCTCCCTTGTTCCCCCCACCTGGCACCGCCCTGGACCTTCGTGCCCCAGAACCCCGGAAATGTTTTCTGTCTTTTTCATTGCTGTCAAATCACATGCCTGATCAACGATGTAATGGTGCATATTCCGCACCTAAAGTCGGTTCTTTTTGTGGGCCGCCAGGAGCCTCTGCCGGCATTCTCCGCAGACGACATGGTGTGCCACTTCCTGGAGCAGGAGAGCGCTCTGTCCAAGGAGCTGATGCTCACGCTGGACTCTCACATCCTCAAAATGACGGAGAACCACGCCAGGACCGTCATGGCGGCGTCTGCTCCCGGTCCATCATGAAGGTGACCCCTTTCCCTATTTAGACACTCTCCATCGCATTTGAAAGGTGTGGACATTTTGCGGTAGTCACGGGAACTTGGCACGGCGCTAGTCCTGTTTGGAGGAAGCACGACTTTGACTAGTTTATTGAGATGATTGGCGCAAACGTATAAGCCCCTCCCCCTTTTTCCCGTGGCAGGTGAGCTGGATTAGTCAACATCTCTGGAAAAAGTCAAAAGTATATTCGAGCCGTTCCTCATTTTGCCATGCTATAACCACAAAGGTGGATATATTTTATTGACCTACACAAATGTGACGTGTGAGGAATAGGCTTTTACATTTTTTTATTTTAGAAATAAAAACTAAAGAAAAAAAAACCCCAAAAAACTGGTGTATTTAATCACGTTCAGATACAATGAGCCCATGCTCGTGTCTGCAGTGATCACTTTGGAAAACGTTTTAACATTTGATGTTTGACAGACTGTGATGCAATTTATTCTCTGCTATATTAGTAGTGACGGCGTGGCGCAGTGGGAGAGTGGCCGTGCGCAACCCGAGGGTCACTGGTTCAAATCCCACCTAGTACCAACCTCGTCACGTCCGTTGTGTCCTGAGCAAAACACTTCACCCTTGCTCCTGATGGGTGCTGGTTGGCGCCTTGCATGGCAGCTCCCTCCATCAGTGTGTGAATGTGTGTGTGAATGGGTAAATGTGGAAGTAGTGTCAAAGCGCTTTGAGTACCTTGAAGGTAGAAAAGCGCTATACAAGTACAACCCATTTATTATTTATTTAGTGTTTGAGAGCATGAAGAAAGGACAATAGGTGGCACTAAGAGTGTGTTCTTTTGTGGCTGCTATGCCTAAATATAACTGCAAATAAACTAACGTCATATTAAGTTCTCGTAATAATTATTGTTATTGTTGGTCATAACAAACTAAAATCTTGGTCTAATTTTCAGAAATTCATTCTATAGCTGAAACCAATTAACAGCGATAAACAAAGGTTTACATTACGTCCAGCTTGTGTTTTCAGCTGAATTTTTGACATATCAAAGTATTGTATTCTGTCATGATACATTTCCAAGCCACAAACAATAACAACATAGAAATGAAAAGAAAAATAAACCTAAAAAACTGCTGTATTTAATCACTTTCATCATCTGGTGGAATACAATGAGACCATGCTCGTGTCTGCAGCTATCACTTTGGAAAATGTTTTAACACTTGATGTTTGACAAACTGTGATGCAATTTATTCTCTGCTATATTAGTAGTGTTTGAGAGCAGAACTAAACATGAAAAAAGGACAACAGGTGGCATTAAGAGTGTGTTCTTTTGTGGCTGCTATGCCTAAATATAACTGCAAATAAACTAACGTCTTATTAAGTCCTCATATTTATTTTTGTTGTTGGTCAAAACAAACTAAAAGCTTGGACGAATTTTCAGAAATTAGTTCAATACCTGAAACCAATTAACAGCGATAAACTCGGGTTTGGATTACGTACAACATGTGTTTTTAAGCTGAATTTGACATATCAAAGTATTGCATTCTGTCATGATACATTTCCAAGCCACACACTATGACAACATAGAAATAAAAAGAAAAGAAAATAAACCTAAAAAACTGCTGTATTTAATCACTTTCATCATCTGGTGGAATAAAATGAGATCATGCTCGTGTCTGCAGTGATCACTTTGGAAAATGTTTGAATTTTTGATGTTTGACAAACTGTGATGCAATTTATTCTCTGCTATATTATTGGTGTTTGAGAGCAGAACTAAACATGAAGAAAGGACATTAGATGACATTAGTTTGTGTTATTTTTGGGCTGCTATGCCCAAATATAACTTCAAAGACCGGGATGTGTAAATACACTAACTGATGTTAAGTCCTTGTAATAAATATTGTTATTGTTAGTCCAATTTACAGTTTTTTTTGTTGTCCATTTTCATAAGAAACTAAAAGCTTAGTCTAATTTGCAAAAAATAATTCAATACCTGAAACCAATTAATTAAGTTTACATTACGTAAAACTTGTCTTAAGTTGCATTTGACATCAAAGTATTGCATTCTGTCATGATACATTTCCAAGCCACACACTATAACAACATAGAAATAAAAGCAAAAGAAAAGTAAACCTAAAAAACTTCTGTATTTAATCACTTTCATTATCTGGTGGAATACAATGAGATCATGCTTGTGTCTGCTGTGATCACTTTGGAAAATATTTGAACTTTTAGATGTTTGACAAACTGATGCAATTTATTTTCTGCTATATTAGTAATGTTTGAGAGCAGAACTGAACATGAAAAAAGGACAATAGATGGCATTAGAGTGTGTTCTTTTGGGGCTGCGCTGCCCAAATATAACTTCAAAGACCGGATTGTGTAAATCCACTAATTCATGTTAAGTCTTAGTAATAAATATTGTTATTGTTGGTCCAATTCACATTATTTTCGGTCGTCCATTGTCATAGCAAACTAAAAGCTTGGTCTAATTTGCAGAAATGAATTAAATACCTGAAATCAATTAACAGCGATAAACAAGGGTTTACATTACGTACAGTTTGTGTTTTAAGCTGAATTTGACATATGAAAGTATTGCGTTCTGTCATGATACATTTCCAACCCACACAAGAAAGAAATGACCGTTTGCCATCAGGCGTTGCCATGGTGACGGCACCATGTGGCTGGCATACGACGAGGTTCCCCAAGTTAAGGTGGCACGGTGTTTTTGGGAGACCACATTACTGTACAGTGTTTGTCCTCTCCAAACGTCACAAAGTCTTCCTCCGCTTCCTGTCCGACGAGTGAAAGACATTTTTTCCCAGAATTGTTGCGCCGCCGTTTATTCTTTGTGGCACATTCCTGATGGTGGGCGGGGCTACAGCCTTCGCCGGATGGGACGGGGACGTCTCATTGTTTCTAAGAACGTGCAGTTTGACCCTGCACAGACAAAATTTTGGAGAGGGCTCTCATTTGATGGCAAAATACTACAAACCCCGTTTCCATATGAGTTGGGAAATTGTGTTAGATGTAAATATAAACGGAATACAATGATTTGCAAATCCTTTTCAACCCATATTCAGTTGAATGCACTACAAAGACAACATATTTGATGTTCAAACTCATAAACTTGATCTTTTTGTCCAAATAATTAACTGAGAATTTCATGGCTGCAACACGTGCCAAAGTAGTTGGGAAAGGGCATGTTCACCACTGTGTTACATCACCTTTTCTTTTAACAACACTCAATAAACGTTTGGGAACTGAGGAAACTAATTGTTGAAGCTTTGAAAGTGGAATTCTTTCCCATTCTTGTTTTATGTAGAGCTTCAGTCCTTCAACAGTCCGGGGTCTCCGCTGTCGTATTTTACGCTTCATAATGCGCCACACATTTTCCATGGGAGACAGGTCTGGACTGCAGGCGGGCCAGGAAAGTACCCGCACTCTTTTTTTACGAAGCCACGCTGTTGTAACACGTGCTGAATGTGGCTTGGCGTTGTCTTGCTGAAATAAGCAGGGGCGTCCATGAAAAAGACGGCGCTTAGATGGCAGCATATGTTGTTCCAAAACCTGTATGTACCTTTCAGCATTAATGGTGCCATCACAGATGTGTAAGTTACCCATGCCTTGGGCACTAATGCAGTGGTTCTCAAATGGGGGTACACGCACCCCTGGGGGTACTTGAAGGTATGCCAAGGGGAACGTGAGATTTCTTAAAGAATATTCCAAAAATAGCGACAATTCAAAAATCCTTTATAAATGTATTTATTGAATAATACTTCAACAAAATAGGAATGTAAGTTCATAAACTGTGAAAAGAAATGCAACAATGCAAAATTCAGTGTTGACAGCTAGATTTTTTTGTGGACATGTTACATAAATATTGATGTTAAAGATTTCTTTTTTTGTGAAGAAATGTTTAGAATTAAGTTCATGAATCCAGATGGATCTCTATTACAATCCCCAAAGAGGGCACTTTAAGTTGATGATTACTTCTATGTGTAGAAATCTGCATCTATAATTGAACACGTGTTTATTTTTCAACAAGTTTTTAGTTATTTTCATATCTTTTTTTCCCCCAAATACTTCAAGAAAGACCACTAAAAATGAACAATATTTTGCACTGTTATACAATTTAATAAATCAGAAACTGATGACATAGTGCTGTATTTTACTTCTTTATCTCTTTTTTTTTTATTACCAAAAATGCTTTTCTCTGATTAGGGGGTACTTGAATTAAAAAAATGTTCACAGGGGGTACATCACTGAAAAAGAGGTTGAGAACCACTGCACTAATGCACCCCCATACCATCACACATGCTGGCTTTTCAACTTTACATCGATAACAGTCTGGATGGTTCACTTCCCCTTTGGTCCGGATGACACGATGTCGAATATTTCCAAAAACAATTTGAAAAGTCCATCTTAGATGATCTCGGGCCCAGAGAAGCCGGCGGCGTTTCTGGATGTTGTTGATAAATGGCTTTCGCTTTGCATAGTAGAGCTTTAACTTGCACTTGCAGATGTAGCGACCAACTGTATTTAGTGACAGTGGTTTTCTGAAGTGTTCCTGAGTCCATGTGGTGATATCCTTTAGAGATTGATGTCGGTTTTTGATACAGTCGAAGGTCACGGTCATTCAATGTTGTTTTCCGGCCATGCCGCTTACGTGGAGTGATTTCTCCTGATTCTCTGAACCTTTTGATGATATTATGGAGCGTAGATGTTGAAATCCCGAAATTTCTTGCAATTGCACTTTGAGAAACGTTGTTCTTAAACTGTTTGACTATTTGCTCACGCAGTTGTGGACAAAGCGGTGTACCTCGCCCCATCCTTTCTTGTGAAAGACTTGAGTATTTTTTGGGGAGCTGTTTTTATACCCAATCATGGCACCCACCTGTTCCCAATTAGCCCGCACACCTGTGGGATGTTCCAAATAAGTGTTTGATGAGCATTCCTCAACTTTATCAGCATTTATTGCCACCTTTCCCAACTTCTTTGTCACACGTTGCTGGCATCAAATTCTAAAGTTAATGATTATTTGCCAAAAAAACAAAAAGTTTATCAGTTTGAACATCAAATATGTTGTCTTTGTAGCATATTCAATTGAATATGGGTTGAAAATGATTTGCAAATCATTGTATTCTGTTTATATTTACATCTAACACAATTTCCCAACTCATATGGAAACGGGGTTTGTATATTATATATTTTGTATTTATATCAAATGTTATATTCAAAATACATATAATAATCAATCCTGCAGAGACTTCATTTTATAGCAAAGCACAATTGTATTATTCGCCGAGTTTGTTGTGTAGGTTGACCAGTGGTGTAGTACCATGTGCCGCCACAGGGGGTGATAAGGACCTACTGCATTCTTCACAATGTGAGCAAGAGACGAGTCAAACTTTTCTAATCTTCGCTTCTAGTTAGTGTCACTTTGTGAAAGATGATCAAGGCTTTAATGTCGCCCTTTTTTCTTTTTTTTTATACACCAAATGTAGTCTAAAACGAGGCGAAATCCCCCCCAGGAAGTGTTTGGAATGTGTCATTTAGCGAAAGTGGACGAGCAAGCGTCATTCCCAGGACCTTTCACGGTTCATTAGCCGGGACAGCTGCTGGCAGTCGTCATGGCAACCTCGGCAGGGTCATCAAGATAACGAGCAAATGATCCCAGAGAGCCTCCACCTGCCTGCAGTCAAACTGTCACTCTTACCTTTTTATCACATGTACTACCTGTACTGAGTGCAATGTCACAATATTGGAAAGCTGAACAAAGACACAAACTAAATGTTTTTGAGGAAATAAAAATATCTACGGTGGCCCGGAAGTGCAAAACAATTTTACGTTGATATGAAAAAAATTGAATTGAACAAAACTTATTAACAAAGGACGAAACAACTTCCAGTTCCAGGAAATAAAATAACAAGACAAAACCTTTTTACAATTTCAGAAAACGCATTAACTAAAAGTGAAAGAATTTCAGAAAACATTTTTACAAGAAGTGAAACAATTTGTGAAAACACTAACAAAAAATACAAAACAATTTACAATTTCTGAAAACACATTAACGAAAAACAAAACCTTCTTCAAAACATGAACAAAAAGCAAAGCAATTCACAATTTCTGAAAACACAAGAACAAAAAGCGAAACAATTTGAGAAAACACACAAACAAAAAGTGAAACAATTCACAATTTCTTAAAACAAATTAACCAAATGCAAAACAATTTTAGAAAACTTCTTAACAAAATGCAAAACAATTTTAGAAAACACATTAACAATAAGCGAAACAAATTATTATTTCTGAAAACACATGAACAAAAAGTGAAAACAATTCTGAAACAGTCACAAAAAACAAAACTATTTTCAATTTCTTCAAAAAACATTAACAAAAAGCAAACAATTTATTGTTTCTGAAAACACATTAACAAAAAGTGAAACAATTTCAGAAAGCACATTAATAAAAAACAAAACAATGTTAGAAAACACACTAACAAAAAGCGAAAACCATTCACAATTCCAGAAAAACACATTAACAAAAAGCAAAACAATTTACAATTTTAGAAAACACATTAACAGTGAAAATATTTCAGAAAACATGTTTACAAAAAGTGAAACAATTTCAGAAAACATGTTTACAAAAAGTGAAACAATTTCTGAAAACACTAACAAAAAACAAAAAAATTTACAGTTTCTGAAAACGCATCTACAAAAAGTGAAACAATTTCAGAAAAACATGTTAACAAAAAGTGAAACCATTTCAGAAAACACATTAACCAAAAGCAAAACAATTCACAATTTCAGAAAACACATTAACAAAATGCAAAATAATTTACAATTTCAGAAAACACTAACAAAAAGTGAAACAATTTCAGAAAGCGCTAACAAAAAAACTAAACAATTAACAATTTCTTAAAACATATCAACAAAAAGCTAAAAGAAAAGTAGAGTTTTTGTAAACACTAACAGAAAACAAAACAATTTACAGTTTCTGAAAACACATTAACAAAAAGTGAAACAATTTCAGAAAACATGTTTACAAAAAGTGAAACAATTTCTGAAAACACTAACAAAAAAAACAATTTACAATTTCAGAAAACACATTAACAAAAAGTGAAACAATTTCTGAAAACACTAACAAAAAACAAAACAATTTTCAGTTTCTGAAAACACATTAACATTAAGTGAAACAATTTTAGAAAACATGTTTAAAAAAAGTCAAACACTTTCTGAACACACTAACAAAAAAAACAATCAACAATTTCTTAAAACATAAAAAGCTAAAAAATGTAGAGTTTTTGTAAACATTAACAAAAAACAAAACAATTTACAGTTTCAGAAAACACATTATCAAAAGTGAAACAATTTCTGAAAGCATGTTTACAAAAAGTGAAACAATTTCTGAAAACATGTTTACAAAAAGTGAAACAATTTCTGAAAAACATGTTTACAAAAAGTGAAACAATTCCTGAAAACATGTTTATAAAAAGTGAATAATTTCTGAAAACATGTTTACAAAAAGTGAAACAATTTCTGAAAACATGTTTACAAAAAGTGAAACAATTTCTGAAAACATGTTTAAGAAAAGTGAAACAATTTCTAAAAAACATGTTTACAAAAAGTGAAACAATTTCTGAAAACACTAACAAAAAACAAAACAATTTTCAGTTTCTGAAAACACATTAACAAAAAGTGAAACAATTTCTGAAAGCATGTTTACAAAAAGTGAAACAATTTCTGAAAACATGTTTACAAAAAGTGAAACAATTTCTGAAAACATGTTTACAAAGAGTGAAACAATTTCTGAAAACATGTTTACAAAAAGCGAAACAATCTTTGAAAACACTAACAAAAAACAAAACAATTTACAGTTTCTGAAAATGCATC
>NC_084636.1:5368415-5500915 GCF_033978795.1 Nerophis ophidion | reverse complement strand
ATGATGTTAAAATGTAATGTTAGCATGTAGCTCACATACTTATGCTAGCGTTTCTCATGTAGATTGATGTTAAAATGTAATGTTAGCATGTAGCTCACATAGCTATGCTAGCGTTACTCATGTAGATTGATGTTAAAATGTAACTTTAGCATATAGTTCACATAGCTATGCTAGTATTGCTAACTTAGTATGATGTTAAAATGTAATGTTAGCATGTCGTTAACTTACCTACGTTAATATTGCTGACTTAGTATGATGTTAAAATGTAATGTTAGCATGTAGCTCACATACTTATGCTTGCGTTTCTCATGTAGATTGATGTTAAAGTGTAATGTTAGCATGTAGCTCACATAGCTATGCTAGCGTTACTCATGTAGATTGATGTTAAAATGTAACTTTAGCATATAGTTCACATAGCTATGCTAGTATTGCTAACTTAGTATGATGTTAAAATGTAATGTTAGCATGTCGTTAACTTACCTACGTTAATATTGCTAACGTAGTATGATGTTAATAGTATAATGTTAGCATGTAGCTCACATAGTTATGATAGCGTTACTCATGTAGATTGATGTTAAAATGTAATGTTAGCATGTAGCTCACATACCTATGCTAGCATTACTCATGTAGATTGATGTCAAAATGTAATTTTAGTATGTAGCTCACATAGCTATGCTAGCGTTACTCATATAGATTGATGTCAAAATGTAATGTTAGCATGTAGATCGCATACCTATGCTAGCGTTACTCATGTAGATTGATGTTCAATTGTAATGTTAGCATGTCGCTCACTTACCTATGTTAGTATTGCTAGTTTAGTATGACGTTAAAATGTAATGTTAGCATGTCGCTCACTTACCTACGCTAGTATTACTAACTTAGTGTGATGTTAAAATGTAATGTTAGCATGTTCCTCACATACCTATCCTAGCATTAATCATGTAGAGTGATGTTAAAATGTAATGTTAGCATGTAGCTCACATAGCTATCCTAGCATTGCTCATGTAGATTGATGTTAAAATGTAATGTTAGCATGTCGCTCACATAGCTATCCTAGCATTACTCATGTAGAGTGATGTTAAAATGTAACGTTAGCATGTAGCTCACATAGCTATCCTAGCGTTACTCATGTAGATTGATGTTAAATTGTAATATTAGCACGTAGCTCACGTACCTTTGCTAGTATTGCTAACTTATTATGATGTTAAAATGTAATGTTAGCATGTCGCTCACTCCACTACGCTAGTATTGCTAATTTAGTATGATGTTGAAATGTAATATTAGCATGTCGCTCACTTATCTACGCTAGTATTGCTAATTTAGTATGATGTTGAAATGTAATATTAGCATGTCGCTCACTTATCTACGCTAGTATTGCTAACTTAGTGTGATGTTTAAATATAATTTTAGCATGTCGCTCACATACCTTTACTAGCGTTGCTCATGTAGATTGATGTTAAAATGTAATGTTAGCATGTAGCTCACTTACCTACGCTTGCATTGCTAACTTAGTATGATGTTAAAATGAATGTTAGCATGTCGTTAACTTACCTACGCTAGTATTGCTAACTTAGTATGATGTTAATAGTGTAATGTTAGCATGTAGCTCACATATCTATGCTAGCATTACTCATGTAGATTGATGTTAAAATGTAATATTAGCACCTAGGTCACATACGTATGTTAGTGTTGCGTTGTTGTATTATATTTTAGCTTATATTACATTTTATATAAAATATTATATAATACGACAACGCAACACTATGCTAGTGTTGCGTTGTCGTATCATATTTTAGCTTAGCTGTCCTTGGCGAGGCTTAGCTTGCGTTAGCTTAGCATGCTATTTAACTATGGCAAAATCCACTCCAAACAGGTCATGTGCTAGTTTGAGGGGTTTACAGCCCGTCCCGTGACGCAGTTTTGCATTTTCTTTCACAGATTTTTTTTTTTTTTTTTTTTTTTTTTTTGTGTTGTTGTTTTGCATAACGGCCCGACTTATCTCGAAGCTGACGACGTGCGGGGGGGGGGGGGGGGGGGCATTCTTCTGCAACGGCCATTCAAATGAGCAGGTGGAGGCCGGTGATAAAGTGTGTGGCGTCGACAGGCCGGCTCTTGTTTGCGCCGCACACTTAACCCCTCCTGACTAAAAAGTGTCAATAAGCTGATGCAGCTCGGAGGGGACGGCAGATGGCAGGTCTGGGGGGGGGGGGGGGGGGGGTTGACACAATGCATCCCTCACAGCCAGGAGGAGGGGAGGGGCCCTTTAAGGACAGCTGGCAGGCCGTGTAGACCACCACAACCCCCCGCCCCAGACACTCAATTACTCGGCTTAAATATTTACCAGGCAAATACTTTTTTTATCAAAATCTCTACGGACATTTTATGACGGAAAACACTGCTGGCCCCGCCCCATGTATAAGCCCACAACTTGCTTTGAAAAAAAAAAACAAAAAAACGAGGCTTCGCTACATGTCTTAAAATGGAATTCTGCCAACTATCAGTTGGTTACAGACATGGCACTGCAAGGTTGTTTGGTTTTGTGTCAATCAACATGCTAACTTAGCATGATGGTATCACGTAATGTTAGCATATATATAGCTCACGTAGCTATGCTAGTGTTGTTAACCTAGCATGACGTTGAAATATAATGTTAGCATGTAGCTCACCTAGCTATGCTAGTGTTGTTAACCTAGCATGACGTTAAAATGTAATGTTAGCATGTAGCTCACATAGCTACGCTAGTGTTACTAATGTAGATTAATGTTAAAATGTATTGTTAGCATGTAGCTATGCTAGTGTTACTAATGTAGATTGATGTTAAAATGTAATGTTAGCATGTAGCTCATGTAGCTATGCTAGTGTTATTAATGTAGATTGATGTCAAAATGTAATGTTAGCATGTAGCTCACATAGCTTTGCTAGTGTTACTAATGTAGATTGATGTTAAAATGTAATGTTAGCATGTAGCTATGCTAGTGTTACTAATGTAGATTGATGTTGAAATGTAATGTTAGCATGTAACTCATGTAGCTATGCTAGTGCTACTAACGTAGATTGATGTTAAAATGTAATGTTAGCATGTAACTCATGTAGCTATGCTAGTGTTACTAACGTAGATTGATGTTAAAATGTAATGTCAGCATGGAGCTCACATAGCTATGCTAGTGTTACTAATGTAGATTGATGTTAGAATGTATTGTTAGCATGTAGCTATGCTAGTGTTACTAATGTAGATTGATGTCAGAATGTAATTTTAGCATGTAGCTCATGTAGCTATGCTAGTGTTACTAATGTAGATTGATGTTAGAATGTATTGTTAGCATGTAGCTATGCTAGTGTTACTAATGTAGATTGATGTCAGAATGTAATTTTAGCATGTAGCTCATGTAGCTATGCTAGTGTTACTAATGTAGATTGATGTCAAAATGTAATGTTTGCATGTAGCTCACATAGCTATGCTAGTGTTACTAATGTAGATTAATGTTAAAATGTATTGTTAGCATGTAGCTATGCTAGTATTACTAATGTAGATTGATGTTAAAATGTAATGTAGCATGTAGCTCATGTAGCTATGCTAGTGTTACTAATGTAGATTTATGTCAAATGTAATGTTAGCATGTAGCTCATGTAGCTATGCTAGTGTTACTAATGTAGATTGATGTCAAAATGTAATGTTAGCGTGTAGCTATGATAGTGTTACTAATGTAGATTGATGTCAAATGTAATGTTAGCATGTAGCTATGCTAGTGTTACTAATGTAGATTGATGTTAAAATGTAATGTTAAGCATGTAACTCATGTAGCTATGCTAGTGTTACTAACGTAGATTGATGTTAAAATGTAATGTTAGCATGGAGCTCACATAGCTATGCTAGTGTTACTAATGTAGATTGATGTTAGAATGTATTGTTAGCATGTAGCTATGCTAGTGTTACTAATGTAGATTGATGTCAAAATGTATTGTTAGCATGTAGCTATGCTAGTATTACTAATGTAGATTGATGTTAAAATGTAATGTTAGCATGTAGCTCATGTAGCTATGCTAGTGTTACTAATGTAGATTTATGTCAAAATGTAATGTTAGCATGTAGCTCATGTAGCTATGCTAGTGTTACTAATGTAGATTGATGTCAAAATGTAATGTTAGCGTGTAGCTATGATAGTGTTACTAATGTAGATTGATGTCAAAATGTAATGTTAGCATGTAGCTCTGCTAGTGTTACTAATGTAGATTGATGTCAAAATGTAATGTTAGCATGTAGCTCGCATAGCTACGCTAGTGTTACTAATGTAGATTGATGTTAAAATGTAATGTTAGCATGTAGCTCACATAGCTTATGCTAATGTTAATCATTTAAATTGATGTTAAAATGTAATGTTAGCATGTAGCTATGCTAGTTTTACTAATGTAGATTGGTGTTAATAGTGTAATGTTTGCATGTAGCTCACATGGCTATGCTAGTGTGACTAATGTAGATTGATGTCAAAATGTAATGTTAGCATGTAGCTATTCTAGTGTTACTAATGTAGATTGATGTCAAAATGTAATGTTGGCATGTAGCTTATGTAGCTATGCTAGTGTTAGTAATGTAGATATATGTCAAAATGTAATGTTAGCAAGTAGCTCACGTAGCTATGCTAGTGTTACTAATGTAGATTAATGTTACAATGTATTGTTAGCATGTAGCTATGCTAGTGTTACTAATGTGGATTGATGTCAAAATGTAATGTTAGTATGTAGCTCATGTAGCTATGCTAGTGTTACTAATGTAGATTGATGTCAAAATGTAATGTTGGCATGTAGCTTATGTAGCTATGCTAGTGTTACTAATGTAGATATATGTCAAAAATGTAATGTTAGCATGTAGCTCACGTAGCTATGCTAGTGTTACTAATGTAGATTAATGTTACAATGTATTGTTAGCATGTAGCTATGCTAGTGTTACTAATGTAGATTGATGTCAAATGTAAAGTTAGCATGTAGCTCATGTAGCTATGCTAGTGTTACTAATGTAGATTGATGTCAAAATGTAATGTTAGCATGTAGCTCACATAGCTATGCTAGTGTTACTAATGTAGATTAATGTTAAAATGTATTGTTAGCATGTAGCTATGCTAGTGTTACTAATGTAGATTGATGTTAAAATGTAATGTTAGCATGTAGCTCATGTAGGTATGCTAGTGTTACTAATGTAGATATATGTCCAAATGTAATGTTAGCATGTAGCTCACATAACTACGCTAGTGTTACTAATGTAGATTCATGTTAAAATGTGTTGTTAGCATGTAGCTATGCTAGTGTTACTAATGTAGATTGATGTCAAAATGTGATGTTAGCATGTAGCTCATGTAGCTATGGCTAGTGTTACTACTGTAGATTGATGTCAAAATGTAATGTTAGCATGTAGCTATGCTAGTGTTACTAATGTAGATTGATGTCAAAATGTAATGTTAGCATGTAGCTCATGTAGCTATGCTAGTGTTATTAATCTAGATTGATGTCAAAATTGTAATGTTAGCATGTACCTCACGTAGCTATGCTACTGTTACTAATGTAGATTAATGTTAAAATGTAATGTTAGCATGTAGCTATGCTAGTGTTACTAATGTAGATCGATGTCAAAATGTAATGTTAGCATGTAGCTCATGTAGCTATGCTAGTGTTTACTAATGTAGATATATGTCAAAATGTAATGTTCATGTAGCTTACATAGCTACGCTAGTGTTACTAATGTAGATTCATGTTAAAATGTATTGTTAGCATGTAGCTATGCTAGTGTTACTAATGTAGATTGATGTCAAAATATAATTTTAGCATGTAGCTCATGTAGCTATGCTAGTGTTAGTAATGTAGATTGACGTTCAAATATATTGTTAGCATGTAGCTCACATAGCTATGCTATTTATACTAATGTAGATTGATGTTAAAATGTGATGTTAGCATGTAGCTCACATAGCTATGCTAATGTTACTCATGTAAATTGATGTTAAAATGTAATGTTAGCATGTAGCTATGCTAGTGTTACTAATGTAGATTGGTGTTAATAGTGTAATCTTAGCATGTAGCTCACATAGCTATGCTAGTGTTACTAATGTAGATTGTTAAAATGTAATGTTAGCATGTAGCTATGCTAGTGTCACTCATGTAGATTGATGTTAAAATGTAATGTTAGCATGTAGCTATGCTAGTGTCACTCATGTAGATTGACGTTAAAATGTAATGTTAGCATGTAGCTATGCTAGTGTCACTCATGTAGATTGATGTTAAAATGTAACGTTAGCATGTAGCTGAGGTAGCATGAAATTGTTGTTCAAAGTGGGAGAGTTAAAGGTTGAAAATGAACATTGTGGTCGGAGTTGAAGACCAGGAGGAATCCTCAATGGAGCGACATGCAAACCCCGCCCCTTTCTCTTTGCCCCGCCCCCATGCCCGCCCCCCTCCTCAGGGACGCGTATCCTCAGCATTCCACTCATTCCAGCCCTGCAACCTCACTCAGGACACGCGTGGACACACTACATCCTCACTCGGGGACTGGAAGAAGCTTTGTGGCGGCACACATGACACCTGACACCTGACACGTGACACCAGCTTTGGGTGAGTTTGGCCTCTTTATTTGGATTCATCATCATTATCATAATGATAATAATAATAATAATATGAAGACTAACTGATAGGCTGTTTGTGCGTCCATGCAACTACATGCAGCAAGTCAATGATACTATACCGAATACATCTGAACACAAAGCCCTTTAAATTAAAGTTATATATATATATATATATATATATATATATATATATATGTGTGTGTGTGTGTGTGTGTGTGTGTACACATAAATATATGAACATGTGTATATATGTATTTATACACACACATATATATATATATATGTATATGTGTGTATATATGTATTTACATGTGTACATATGTGTGTGTATATATACTTATATGTATATATACTGTTTTATAATATGCACACAAATAGTTTTAAAAATGTGTATATATATTGTATTTGTATAAATGTGTGTATATATGTATATTTAATTTTATATATGTATGTGTGTATACATACATAAGTATATGTATACATATGTGTATATATGTGTGTATGTATGTATATGTATTTATATATATGTATTGACATATGTATACGTGTGTGTATATATAATTATACATGTATATATACTGTTTTATAATATGTTATGCATATAAATACTGTTTTAAAAATGTGTATAAATATATTGTATTTGTATAAATGTTTGTATACATATGTGTGTATTAATGTGTATATGTAATTATATGTATGTATGTGTGTATACATATATAAATATATATATATTAGGTATACTGTATATGTGTGTATGTATGTATATGTATTTATATATATATATATATATGTATTTGTATATACAGTATGTGTGTGTATATAAGTATATGTATATACATGTATATATGCTTATATATGTATATATATACTGTTTTATAATATATTATGCATATAAATACTGTTTACTATGTGTATAAATATTTTTTCATATAAATGTGTATATATATGTATATACATATATATGCATGTATATATACATACATATATGCATATATATATATATATATATATATATATATCAGCTCAATTGACAAATGCAAACACTAAACATATACTTTGCACACAGGGACACAGTTTATTTTACTTCTGCTTTAAGTATTTCTTTTTATCTTACGTTTACTTTTTTTAAACAAGTTTTATTATTATTACTGGCATCCAACGTAATCATTTCATTTATTTTTTTTACTGTTCAAATAGTGTTTAAAATGTTTTAAAAGTACAAAAAGACATGAGCTGATTTATTTTTTTTTTTTTGTCCTGTCCAGCTTCTCAGGCCAATCATATAGTTGATGTAGATGCCCGTATCGGCTGTACAAGTTTACTTTACAAAACAGAAGTGTGGGATACTTCTGTCGTTGTTTTATTTGTATTCGACTTTATTCTAACTTTTCGTACAATTAGTTGTTTTATATTGTATTTTCCAAAAATTTGCTCATCTAGGAGTGGCCTGATTTGATGACTATATCGGATATTGGTTCGATATTGGTCCGATATCGGCAAAACAAGGATTGTATCAGCATGCATGTAACATTTAAATACAAGCAGTCCTGCAGCGCCTTTTAAATGTCCTCCAATAAGCACACAAGCTTTGTTTTCCTATTTTAGTGCAAAAGTAAACATGCTGGGCTAAAAACACCAAATGATAGTGTCCATTGTGTATTTTACATCAACACAATAACAAGGTGGAGTGTTGTACATTCACACAATAAATGTTTACACTTGTAGAAATGACACAACATTCCAACAGCAAACATTGTGTATTTTACATCAACACAATAACCAGGTGTTGTACATTCACACAATAAATGTTCACACTTGTAGAAATGACACAACATTCCAACAGCAAACATTGTGACTCTTAGCGTTGTCGCCCTCTGCTGGCCAAATGTGGCACTACATGTACGAAACGAGGTTGGATCGTTATTCTCAGACCAAAAAAATAACACGCCCAATACAAAACACATTACAAAGTCAGCACTTTCATTACAAAACAAAATACACATATTTATTTGCAAATGATATTTAATTACAAAGGTTTCACCGAGTTTGGTGATGAAGAATACATGTGAGCATTTCAACCTTTGGATCAATGTGTGCATCACTTAAAAGATCCGCCAGGAAACAATGACTCCAGCACTTGAACCTTCCTACTTTGTTATTTAGTCCAATTTGTTATAAGCCAGGTTTGAATGTGTAGTTTTCTTCTGCTGCGTCACTGTGTCTCGTTGTCGCCCCCTGTGGGCTGGCGGGAGTACTGCACACATGAAGACTGGTGATGAACAGCTGACTAGATAGTTGACTAGAGCTGCACACAGCAGCTACACAGCAGCTAAGCACACTAAAGCACAGAAGCTAGACGTAGCTAATAATAAGTGAACAATATTGCAGTACAAAAGAACCACTTTGTCGATGTATGGAACTATTCTCCTTATCTCCTTTCATCAATCCTTCCTTCTTCCCTTGCCTCCTTTTGTCAATCCTTCCTTCTTTCCTTATCCCCCTTTATCCATCTTTTTCCCTTACTTCCTTTTATTCATCCTTCCTTCTTCCCTTACTTCCTTTTATTCATCCTTCCTTCTTCCCTTACTTCCTTTTATCTATCATTCCTTCTTTATTTACTTCCTTTTATCCATCCTTCCTTCTTTCCATACCTCCATGTATATCCATCCTTCCTTCTTTCCTTACCTCCTTTTATCCATCCTTCCTTCCGTCCTTACCTCCTTTTATCCATCCTTCCTTCTTTCCTTACCTCCTTTTATCTATCCATCCTTCCTATCTCCTTTTACACATCATTTCTTATTTTCTTATCTGATTTTAACCATCCTTCCTTTCCTCATCTCCTTTTATCCTTCCTTCCTTCTTTCCTTACCTCATTTTATCCATCCTTCCTTTTTATCTCCTCTTACCCATCCTTTCTTCTTTCCTTATCTCCTTTTATCCATCTTTTCTTCTTTCCTTACCTCCTTTTCTTCCTTCTTCCCTCCCCTCCACTTTACTTCCCTCTTTCCTTATCTCCTTTTATCCTTCCTCCCTTCTTCCCTTATCTCCTTTTACCCATCATTTCTTTGTTCCTTATCTCTTTATATCCATCTTTCATTCTTTCCTTTCCTCCTTTTATCATCCTTCATTCTTTCCTTACCTCCTTTTGTCCATGCTTCTTTCCTTCCTTACCTCCTTTTATCCACCCTTCCTTCTTTCCTTACCTTCTTTTATCCCTCCTTCCTTCATTCATTATCTCCTTTAACCCATCCTTTCTTCTTTCCTTACCTCCTTTTATCCATCTTTTATTCTTTCTTTACCTCCTTTTGTCCACCCTTCCTTCTTTCCTTATCTCCTTTTACCCATCCTTCCTTCTTCCCTTCCCTCCACCTTTCTTCGTTCTTTCCTTACCTCCTTTATCCATCCTTCCTTCTTTCTTTACCTCCTTATAGCCATCCTTATTTCATTTCCATCCTTCCTTCTTTCCTTACCTCCTTTTATCCATCCCTCTTTCTTTCATTACCCCCTTTATCCTTCCTTCTTTCTTTCCTTATCTGCTTTTGCCCATCCTTTCTTCTTCCCTTACCTCCTTTTCTCCATCCCTACTTATTTCCTTGCCTTCTTTTATCCATCCTTTTTTTTCCTCATCTCCTTTTATCCATCTGTCTTTCTTTCTTTCTTTCTTTACCTCCTTATATCCATCCTTAATACCTTTCCATCCTTCCTTCTTTCCTTACCTTCTTTTATCCATCTTTTCTTCTTTCGTTACCTCCTTTTCTTCCTTCTTTCCTACCCTCCACCTTCCTTCCTTCTTCCCTTCCCTCCACCTTCCTTCCTTCTTTCCTTATCTCCTTTTATCCTTTCTTCCTTCTTTCCGTATCTCCCTTTATCCATCTTTCCTTCTTTCCTTACCTCCTTTTATCATCCTTCCTTCTTTCCTTACCTCCTTTTATCCACACTTCCTTCTTTCCTTATCCCCTTTTATTCATCCATCTTTCCTTCTTTCCTTACCTCCTTTTATCATCCTTCCTTCTTTCCTTACCTCCTTTTATCCACACTTCCTTCTTTCCTTATCCCCTTTTATCCATCTTTCCTTTTTCCCTTACTTCCTTTTATTCATCCTTCCGGCTTCCCTTACTTCCTCTTATCCATCCTTCTTTCTTCCCTTACTTCCTTTTATTCATCCTTCCTTCTTCCCTTACTTCCTTTTATCTATCCTTCCTTCTTTATTTACTTCCTTTTATCCACCCTTCCTTCTTTTTTTCCTCATCTCCTTTTATCCATCTTTCTTTCTTTACCTCCTTATATGCATCCTTAATACCTTTCCATCCTTCCTTCTTTCCTTACCTCCTTTTATCCAACTTTTCTTCTTTCCTTACCTCCTTTTCTTCCTTCTTTCCTACCCTCCACCTTCCTTCCTTCTTTCCTTATCTCCTTTTACGGACCCTTCCTTCTTCCCTTCCCTCCACCTTCCTTCCTTCTTTCCTTATCTCCTTTTATCCATATTTCATTCTTTCCTTACCTCCTTTTATCATCCTCCCTTCTTTCCTTACCTCCTTTTGTCCATCCTTCTTTCCTTCCTTACCTCATTTTATCCACCCTTCCTTCTTTCCTTATCTCCTTTTATCCTTTCTTCCTTCTTCCCTTATCTCCTTTTACCCATCAATTCTTTTTTCCTTACCTCCTTTTGTCCATCCTTCTTTCCTTCCTTACCTCCTTTTATCCACCCTTCCTTCTTTCCTTATCTCCTTTTACCCATCCTTCCTTCTTCCCTTCCCTCAACCTACTTTCCTTATCTCCTTTTATCCCTCCTTCCTTCATTCATTATCTCCTTTTACCCATTCTTTCTTCTTTCCTTACCTCCTTATATCCATCTTACCTTACCTCCTTATATCCATCTTTCATTCTTTCCTTACCTCCTTTTGTCCACCCTTTCATTCTTTCCTTACCTCCTTTTGTCCACCCTTCCTTCTTTCCTTATCTCCTTTTACCCATCCTTCCTTCTTCCCTTCCCTCCACCTTTCTTCATTCTTTCCTTACCTCCTTTTAGCCATCCTTCCTTCTTTCTTTACCTCCTTATAGCCACCCTTATTTCCTTTCCATCTTCCATTCTTTCCTTACCTCCTTTTATCATCCTTCCTTCTTTCCTTACCTCCTTTTATCATCCTTCCTTCTTTCCTTACCTCCTTTTGTCCATCCTTCTTTCCGTCCTTACCTCATTTTATCCACCCTTCCTTCTTTCCTTATCTCCTTTTATCCTTCCTTCCTTCTTCCCTTATCTCCTTTTACCCATCAATTCTTCTTTCCTTATCTCCTTTTATCCATCTTTCATTCTTTCCTTACCTCCTTTTGTCCATCCTTCTTTCCTCCCTTACCTCCTTTTATCCACCCTTCTTTCTTTCCTTACCTCCTTTTATCCACCCTTCCTTCTTTCCTTATCTCCTTTTACCCATCCTTCCTTCTTCCCTTCCCTCAACTTACTTTCCTTATCTCCTTTTATCCCTCCTTCCTTCATTCATTATCTCCTTTTACCCATTCTTTCTTCTTTCCTTACCTCCTTTTATCCATCTTTCATTCTTTCCTTACCTCCTTTTGTCCACCCTTCCTTCTCCCCTTCCCTCCACCTTTCTTCATTCTTTCCTTACCTCCTTTTATCCATCCTTCCTTCTTTCTTTACCTCCTTATAGCCACCCTTATTTCCTTTCCATCTTTCATTCTTTCCTTACCTCCTTTTATCATCCTTCCTTCTTTCCTTATCTCCTTTTATCATCCTTCCTTCTTTCCTTACCTCCTTTTGTCCATCCTTCTTTCCGTCCTTACCTCTTTTTATCCACCCTTCCTTCTTTCCTTATCTCCTTTTATCCTTCCTTCCTTCTTCCCTTATCTCCTTTTACCCATCAATTCTTCTTTCCTTATTTCCTTTTATCCATCTTTCATTCTTTCCTTACCTCCTTTTGTCCATCCTTCTTTCCTCCCTTACCTCCTTTTATCCACCCTTCTTTCCTTCCTTACCTCCTTTTATCCACCCTTCCTTCTTTCCTTATCTCCTTTTACCCATCCTTCCTTCTTCCCTTCCCTCAACTTACTTTCCTTATATCCTTTTATCCCTCCTTCCTTCATTCATTACCTCCTTTTACCCATTCTTTCTTCTTTCCTTATCTACTTTTACCCATCCTTCCTTCTTCCCTTCCCTCCACCTTTCTTCGTTCTTTCCTTACCTCCTTTTATCCATCCTTCCTTCTTTCTTATTTACTTATAGCCACCCTTATTTCCTTTCCATCCTTCCTTCTTTCCTTACCTCCTTTAATCCATCCCTCTTTCTTTCATTACCCCCTTTATCCTTCCTTCTTTCTTTCCTTATCTGCTTTTGCCCATCATTTCTTCTTCCCTTACCTCCTTTTCTCCATCCCTACTTATTCTTTGCCTCCTTTTATCCATCCTTCCTTTTTTCCTCATCTATTTTTATCCTTCTTTCTTTCTTTCTTTACCTCCTTATATCCATCCTTAATACCTTTCCACCCTTCCTTCTTTCCCTACCTCCTTTTATCCATCTTTTATTCTTTCCTTACCTCCTTTTCTTCCTTCTTTCCTACCCTCCACCTTCCTTCCTTCTTTCCTTATCTCCTTTTACCGACCCTTCCTTCTTCCCTTCCCTCCACCTTCCTTCCTTCTTTCCTTATCTCCTTTTATCCATCATTTCTTCTTTCCTTATCTCCTTTTATCCATCTTTCATTCTTTCCTTACCTCCTTTTATCATCCTTCCTTCTTTCCTTACCTCCTTTTGTCCATCCTTCTTTCCTTCCTTACCTCATTTTATCCACCTTTCCCTCTTTCCTTATCTCCTTTTATCCTTTCTTCCTTCTTCCCTTATCTCCTTTTACCCATCATTTCTTCTTTCCTTACCTCCTTTTACCATCCTTCCTTCTTTCCTTCCTTACTTCCTTTTATCCACCCTTCCTTCTTTCCTTATCTCCTTTTACCCATCCTTCCTTCTTCCCTTCCCTCAACCTACTTTCCTTATCTCCTTTTATCCCTCCTTCCTTCATTCATTATCTCCTTTTACCCATTCTTTCTTCTTTCCTTACCTCCTTTTATCCATATTTCTTCCTTCCCTTACCTCCTTTTATCATCCTTCCTTCTTTCCTTCCCTCCTTTTGTCCATCCTTCTTTCCTTCTTTACCTCATTTTATCCACCCTTCCCTCTTTCCTTATCTACTTTTATCCTTTCTTCCTTCTTCCCTTATCTCCTTTTATCCTTTCTTCCTTCTTCCCTTACCTCATTTTATCATCCTTCCTTCTTTCCTTCCTTACATCCTTTTATCCACCCTTCCTTCATTCATTATCTCCTTTTACCCATCCTTCCTTCTTCCCTTCCCTCAACCTACTTTCCTTATCTCCTTTTGTCCCTCCTTTCTTCTTTCCTTATCTCCTTTTACCCATCCTTCCTTCTTCCCTTCCCTCCACCTTTCTTTGTTCTTTCCTTACCTCCTTTTATCCATCTTTCCTTCTTTCTTTACCTCCTTATAGCAACCCTTATTTCCTTTCCATCCTTCCTTTTTTCCTTACCTCCTTTTATCCATTCCTCTTTCTTTCATTACCCCCTTTATCCTTCCTTCTTTCTTTCCAAATGGCTTTTGCCCATCCTTTCTTCTTCCCTTACCTCCTTTTCTCCATCCCTACTTATTTCCTTACCTCCTTTTATCCATCTTTCTTTCTTTCTTTCTTTACCTCCTTATATCCATCCTTAATACCTTTCCATCCTTCCTTCTTTCCTTCCCTCCTTTTATCCATCCTCCCTGCAGACAACATGCACCAAAGGACAGGTCAAAATGGAGGTCATGGTGTGAAGTAGTGTGTTGTTCCTCTTCAGGTTCCTGAAGTAGCGTCCCTGCGTCATGAGGACCGCGGAGACGGGTCCCACCACGGTCCTGCACCGTCTCATCCAGGAGCAGCTGCGCTGGGGGAAGCTGGCGGACACTCGGGCGCTGCTGGCCATCCAGCAGCAGGCCCTGCGTGGAGGAGGACGCCCCGTCACAGGAAGTCCTGGTCACTCCGAGGAGAAGCTGAGCCGGGGGGACACGCGGGCGTCCACCAGGCAGGACCCTCAAGGCCAGGAGCACCGGGGTAGCGGCGTCCAGCCGGAAAAGTCCCAGAAGAACTCCTTCCAGCTGGGTGGAGAGGAGCTTCCTAGCTATGAGGAGGCCCAGCACCTGATGTCCCACAAGGAGGACATGACATGCGGAGGAGGACACCTGATATCAAACAAGGAGGACATGAGGTGTGGAGGAGGACATCTGATATCAAACAAGGAGGATATGACATGTGGAGGAGGACACCTGATATCAAACAAGGAGGACATGACATGCGGAGGAGGACACCTGATATCAAACAAGGAGGACATGAGGTGTGGAGGAGGACATCTGATATCAAACAAGGAGGACATGAGGTGTGGAGGAGGACATCTGATATCAAACAAGGAGGATATGACATGTGGAGGAGGACACCTGATATCAAACAAGGAGGACATGAGGTGTGGAGGAGGACACCTGATATCAAACAAGGAGGACATGACATGTGGAGGAGGACACCTGATATCAAACAAGGAGGACATGAGGTGTGGAGGAGGACACCTGATGTCAAACAAGGAGGACATGAGGTGTGGAGGAGGACACCTGATATCAAACAAGGAGGACATGAGGTGTGGAGGAGGACACCTGATATCAAACAAGGAGGACATGAGGTGTGGAGGAGGACATCTGATATCAAACAAGGAGGACATGAGGTGTGGAGGAGGACATCTGATATCAAACAAGGAGGATATGACATGTGGAGGAGGACACCTGATATCAAACAAGGAGGACATGAGGTGTGGAGGAGGACACCTGATATCAAACAAGGAGGACATGACATGTGGAGGAGGACACCTGATATCAAACAAGGAGGACATGAGGTGTGGAGGAGGACACCTGATGTCAAACAAGGAGGACATGAGGTGTGGAGGAGGACACCTGATATCAAACAAGGAGGACATGAAGTGTGGAGGAGGACACCTGATGTCAAACAAGGAGGACATGAGGTGTGGAGGAGGACACCTGATATCAAACAAGGAGGACATGAGGTGTGGAGGAGGACACCTGATGTCAAACAAGGAGGACATGAGGTGTGGAGGAGGACACCTGATGTCCCACAAGGAGGACATGAGGTGTGGAGGAGGACACCTGATGTCCCACAAGGAGGACATGACATGTGGTGGAGGACACCTGATGTCCCACAAGGAGGACATGAGGTGTGGAGGAGGACACCTGATGTCCCACAAGGAGGAGATGTGGTGTGGAGGAGGACACCTGGACGCCAAGCTGGAACACAGTCGTTCCCTCAGCGAGCGGCTGATGCAGTTGTCCCTGCAGAGGAGCACTCAGAGTCAGGTTCTGTCCCTCAGCTCCTCCCACAGTTCTCCTCAGCTGTGCAGCAGTCCAGGAGCCCCATTGGACCCCAGAGGACCGCCGCCAGGATACCAGCAGGAGGCTCCGCCCCCCTCGCACAGGTAGGTGTTTGCTCGCCGTGTCAATCTGCCGCTTCTGATCACGTGACGACCCCTCGCAGGAAGGCTGGCGTTGCCATGACGACGGCGGCGGCGTCCGGCGACGCGCTGATGATGGAGAACATCAGGCTGAGGCAGGAAGTGGAGATGTACGCCCAGAAGGTGGCTCGCCTGGACAAGGTCGGGGACGCCACGGCCATCTTTAAAAATACATGATGGAAATATTACATCAAATAAATGATGGAAATATTACATCAAATAAATGATGTCATCAAAAAATACATGGAATAGATGATATATAAAAATAATATAAAGTAATCAAATAAATAAATTAAATGGATGATATAACTATTAAACAACAACCATAATAGAGTGATGACGAAGTAAATGATATAAATAATAAATAAAATATGTCAATAACTAAGTAGGACATAACAATGCTCACTAATCTTTCCTTCTTTCCTTCCAACTCATTCCTGTTCTCTTTTTTTTTCATATTTCACATTCTTTTATTTTGTGTTCTTTCTTTCCAAAGTCTTTACTTTCTTCACACTTACTGTCCTTGCTTGTCTCCTTATTTCCTTGCGTCCTTCTTTCCTTACCTTCCTTTATACATCCTTCCTTATTTCCTTATCTCCTTCCTCCCTTATCTCCTTCCTTCCTTCTTTTCATACCTCCTTTTACCCATCCTTACTTCTTTCCTTAACTCCTTTTATCCATCTTTCATTCTTTCCTTACCTCCTTTTATCCATCTTTCCTTCTTCCATCCTTCCTTCTTTCCTTATCTCCTTCCTTCCTTCTTTCCTTATCTCCTTCCTTCCTTCTTTCCTTATTGCCTTTTACCCATCCTTGCTTCTTTCCTTATCTCCTTCCTTCGTTCTTTTCTCACCTCCTTTTATTCATCCTTCCTTCTTTCCTTTTTTCCTTCTTTCCATTTCTACCTTCCTCACTTATTTCCTTATCTACTTCTTTCCATATTTCCTTCACTTCTATCTTTTCTTACCTCCTTTTATCCATCCTTCCTTCTTTCCTTATCTTCTTTTACCCACATTTCCTTCTTTCCTTATCTCCTTCCTTCCTTCTTGCCTTACCTCCTTTTATTCATACTTCCTTCTTTCATTATCTCCTTCCTTACTCCTTTCCTTATCTCCTTCCTTCCTTCTTTCCTTACCTAATTTTCCCCATCCTTCCTTCTTTCCTTACCTCCTTTTATTCTTCCTTCCTTCTTTCCTTACCTCCATTTTCCACCCTTCCTTCTTTCTTTCCTTACCTCCTCTTACCCATCCTTCCTTCCTTCTTTCCTTATTTTCTTTTATCCATCCTTCCTTCTTTCCTTATCTCCTTTTACCCATCCTTCCTTCTTTCCTTACCTCCTATTATCCATCTTTCCTTCTTGAAGGTGTCTGTGGTTCCTCGGCTACCTGAAGGTGTCTGTGGTTCCTCGGCTACCTGAAGGTGTCTGTGGTTCCTCGGCTACCTGAAGGTGTCTGTGGTTCTTCGGCTACCTGAAGGTGTCTGTGGTTCCTCGGCTACCAGAAGGTGTCTGTGGTTCCTCGGCTACCAGAAGGTGTCTGTGGTTCTTCGGCTACCTGAAGGTGTCTGTGGTTCCTCGGCTACCTGAAGGTGTCTGTGGTTCCTCGGCTACCTGAAGGTGTCTGTGGTTCTTCGGCTACCTGAAGGTGTCTGTGGTTCCTCGGCTACCAGAAGGTGTCTGTGGTTCCTCGGCTACCTGAAGGTGTCTGTGGTTCTTCGGCTACCTGAAGGTGTCTGTGGTTCCTCGGCTACCAGAAGGTGTCTGTGGTTCCTCGGCTACCTGAAGGTGTCTGTGGTTCCTCGGCTACCAGAAGGTGTCTGTGGTTCCTCGGCTACCAGAAGGTGTCTGTGGTTCCTCGGCTACCTGAAGGTGTCTGTGGTTCCTCAGCTACCAGAAGGTGTCTGTGGTTCCTCGGCTACCAGAAGGTGTCTGTGGTTCCTCGGCTACCAGAAGGTGTCTGTGGTTCCTCGGCTACCAGAAGGTGTCTGTGGTTCCTCGGCTACCAGAAGGTGTCTGTGGTTCCTCGGCTACCAGAAGGTGTCTGTGGTTCCTCAGCTACTTGAAGGTGTCTGTGGTTCCTCGGCTACCAGAAGGTGTCTGTGGTTCCTCGGCTACCAGAAGGTGTCTGTGGTTCCTCGGCTACCAGAAGGTGTCTGTGGTTCCTCGGCTACCAGAAGGTGTCTGTGGTTCCTCGGCTACCTGAAGGTGTCTGTGGTTCCTCGGCTACCAGAAGGTGTCTGTGGTTCCTCGGCTACCTGAAGGTGTCTGTGGTTCCTCGGCTACCTGAAGGTGTCTGTGGTTCCTCGGCTACCAGAAGGTGTCTGTGGTTCCTCGGCTACCAGAAGGTGTCTGTGGTTCCTCGGCTACCAGAAGGTGTCTGTGGTTCCTCGGCTACCTGAAGGTGTCTGTGGTTCCTCGGCTACCAGAAGGTGTCTGTGGTTCCTCGGCTACCAGAAGGTGTCTGTGGTTCCTCGGCTACCTGAAGGTGTCTGTGGTTCCTCGGCTACCAGAAGGTGTCTGTGGTTCCTCGGCTACCTGAAGGTGTCTGTGGTTCCTCGGCTACCTGAAGGTGTCTGTGGTTCCTCGGCTACCAGAAGGTGTCTGTGGTTCCTCGGCTACCAGAAGGTGTCTGTGGTTCCTCGGCTACCTGAAGGTGTCTGTGGTTCCTCGGCTACCAGAAGGTGTCTGTGGTTCCTCGGCTACCAGAAGGTGTCTGTGGTTCCTCGGCTACCAGAAGGTGTCTGTGGTTCCTCGGCTACCAGAAGGTGTCTGTGGTTCCTCGGCTACCAGAAGGTGTCTGTGGTTCCTCGGCTACCAGAAGGTGTCTGTGGTTCCTCGGCTACCAGAAGGTGTCTGTGGTTCCTCGGCTACCAGAAGGTGTCTGTGGTTCCTCGGCTACCTGAAGGTGTCTGTGGTTCCTCGGCTACCAGAAGGTGTCTGTGGTTCCTCGGCTACCTGAAGGTGTCTGTGGTTCCTCGGCTACCTGAAGGTGTCTGTGGTTCCTCGGCTACCAGAAGGTGTCTGTGGTTCCTCGGCTACCAGAAGGTGTCTGTGGTTCCTCGGCTACCAGAAGGTGTCTGTGGTTCTTCGGCTACCTGAAGGTGTCTGTGGTTCCTCGGCTACCTGAAGGTGTCTGTGGTTCCTCGGCTACCTGAAGGTGTCTGTGGTTCCTCGGCTACCAGAAGGTGTCTGTGGTTCCTCCGCTACCTGAAGGTGTCTGTGGTTCCTCGGCTACCTGAAGGTGTCTGTGGTTCCTCGGCTACCAGAAGGTGTCTGTGGTTCCTCGGCTACCAGAAGGTGTCTGTGGTTCTTCGGCTACCTGAAGGTGTCTGTGGTTCCTCGGCTACCTGAAGGTGTCTGTGGTTCCTCGGCTACCTGAAGGTGTCTGTGGTTCCTCGGCTACCTGAAGGTGTCTGTGGTTCCTCGGCTACCAGAAGGTGTCTGTGGTTCTTCGGCTACCTGAAGGTGTCTGTTGTTCCTCCGCTACCTAAAGGTGTCTGTGGTTCCTCGGCTACCTGAAGGTGTCTGTGGTTCCTCGGCTACCAGAAGGTGTCTGTGGTTCCTCGGCTACCAGAAGGTGTCTGTGGTTCTTCGGCTACCTGAAGGTGTCTGTGGTTCCTCGGCTACCTGAAGGTGTCTGTGGTTCCTCGGCTACCTGAAGGTGTCTGTGGTTCCTCGGCTACCTGAAGGTGTCTGTGGTTCCTCGGCTACCAGAAGGTGTCTGTGGTTCTTCGGCTACCTGAAGGTGTCTGTGGTTCCTCGGCTACCTGAAGGTGTCTGTGGTTCCTCGGCTACCTGAAGGTGTCTGTGGTTCCTCGGCTACCAGAAGGTGTCTGTGGTTCTTCGGCTACCTGAAGGTGTCTGTGGTTCCTCGGCTACCTGAAGGTGTCTGTGGTTCCTCGGCTACCTGAAGGTGTCTGTGGTTCCTCGGCTACCAGAAGGTGTGTGTGGTTCTTCGGCTACCTGAAGGTGTCTGTGGTTCCTCGGCTAACAGAAGGTGTCTGTGGTTCCTCGGCTACCAGAAGGTATCTGTGGTTCTTCGGCTACCTGAAGGTGTCTGTGGTTCCTCGGCTACCTGAAGGTGTCTGTGGTTCCTCGGCTACCAGAAGGTGTCTGTGGTTCCTCGGCTACCTGAAGGTGTCTGTGGTTCCTCGGCTACCTGAAGGTGTCTGTGGTTCCTCGGCTACCAGAAGGTGTCTGTGGTTCCTCGGCTACCAGAAGGTGTCTGTGGTTCTTCGGCTACCTGAAGGTGTCTGTGGTTCCTCGGCTACCTGAAGGTGTCTGTGGTTCCTCGGCTACCTGAAGGTGTCTGTGGTTCCTCGGCTACCTGAAGGTGTCTGTGGTTCCTCGGCTACCAGAAGGTGTCTGTGGTTCTTCGGCTACCTGAAGGTGTCTGTGGTTCCTCGGCTACCTGAAGGTGTCTGTGGTTCCTCGGCTACCTGAAGGTGTCTGTGGTTCCTCGGCTACCAGAAGGTGTCTGTGGTTCTTCGGCTACCTGAAGGTGTCTGTGGTTCCTCGGCTACCTGAAGGTGTCTGTGGTTCCTCGGCTACCTGAAGGTGTCTGTGGTTCCTCGGCTACCAGAAGGTGTGTGTGGTTCTTCGGCTACCTGAAGGTGTCTGTGGTTCCTCGGCTAACAGAAGGTGTCTGTGGTTCCTCGGCTACCAGAAGGTATCTGTGGTTCTTCGGCTACCTGAAGGTGTCTGTGGTTCCTCGGCTACCTGAAGGTGTCTGTGGTTCCTCGGCTACCAGAAGGTGTCTGTGGTTCTTCGGCTACCTGAAGGTGTCTGTGGTTCCTCGGCTACCTGAAGGTGTCTGTGGTTCCTCGGCTACCTGAAGGTGTCTGTGGTTCCTCGGCTACCTGAAGGTGTCTGTGGTTCCTCGGCTACCTGAAGGTGTCTGTGGTTCCTCGGCTACCTGAAGGTGTCTGTGGTTCCTCGGCTACCAGAAGGTGTCTGTGGTTCCTCGGCTACCAGAAGGTGTCTGTGGTTCCTCGGCTACCAGACGGTGTCTGTGGTTCTTCGGCTACCTGAAGGTGTCTGTGGTTCCTCGGCTACCTGAAGGTGTCTGTGATTCCTCGGCTACCAGAAGGTGTCTGTGGTTCTTCGGCTACCTGAAGGTGTCTGTGGTTCCTCGGCTACCTGAAGGTGTCTGTGGTTCCTCGGCTACCTGAAGGTGTCTGTGGTTCCTCGGCTACCAGAAGATGTCTGTGGTTCCTCGGCTACCTGAAGGTGTCTGTGGTTCCTCGGCTACCTGAAGGTGTCTGTGGTTCCTCGGCTACCAGAAGGTGTCTGTGGTTCCTCGGCTACCTGAAGGTGTCTGTGGTTCCTCGGCTACCAGAAGGTGTCTGTGGTTCCTCGGCTACCAGAAGGTGTCTGTGGTTCCTCGGCTACCAGAAGGTGTCTGTGGTTCCTCAGCTACTTGAAGGTGTGTGTGTGGTCCCCAGATGGAGGAGGAGATGAAGAAAGTCTCTGAGGCGCACCAGACCTTGATGAAGGACTCAGTCAAGCGCCAAGACCTGGAGAAGACGATGAGGAAGAAGCTGGAGGCGGAGATGAAGAGGATGCACGACTTCAACCGCGACCTAAGAGGTACGTGGTCCCGTGAGAAGCGTAACCACGACGACCGCAGGCGGCGTGACGGGCATACCTCCTTGCAGAACAACTGTGGGCGGCGACCAAGCAGCGAGCGGTCAAGGAGGAGGAACACTCGGACCACAAGCAGCACGTCTTCCTGAAGCTGCTGGAACAAAGTAAGTCCTCACACTTCCTCTTGGCGGCCTTTGTGCCCTGGACTGTTCCTTGCAGTCTTTGGAGCGCCCACTCTCCTCATGAGGAACCAGGAATTTCTTTTCACTGAAAAACAACAAAATTATGATTCAACTTACAACTTTGACCACGTCTGTCAGGGACCAGTTGGCAGAGCTCCTTTTGAAGATGTGTAGCGAAGCCTTGGCGTGCGATGTGTTAAGAGGACAAATGTGTGTGTCAGACGAGCAGCAGTGGCGGGAGAAGGAGCGCCTGGAGAAGAAGGTCCAGCACCTGTGTCTCTCGGCCGAGGACAGCCGGCGGGCGCGTGAGCGCCTGGAGGTGGCGCTGCTGGCGTCGCACGCTCGCAACCGGCTGCTGGGGGAGGAGCTTCAAAGAAAGCGCGCCTACGTGGAGAAGGTGGAGCGCCTCCAGGGCTCGCTGGCCCAGCTGCAGGCGGCGTGCGAGAAGCGGGAGGAGCTGGAGCTGCGCCTGCGCACCCGGCTGGAGGAGGAGCTGAGGAGCCTGCGGGGACAACAGGTGAGGTCCGTCTCATCCCCCCAGTGAGACCTGGCCTACATTGTGACATCCCTCTCGCCCTCAGAACCGGACCTCGGGCCTGCGGGCTGCGGAGCCAGAGTCCTGCTTGTGGCGGCAGCAGCTGGGGGAGCCAGAGGGGCGCATCCTGGTCCTGGAGGATGACATCAGCAGCTGGGAGCACAAGTACCTACAAGAGAGTACCATCAGGTACTTTGCTGTGGACCCTGCTGCGGCGCACAGGTACCACCTGTCTTATGTCACTTGACACATGACACTTGTCTTCTGTAACAAGACACCTGTCTTTTGTCACATGACACTTGTCTTCTGTAACATGACACCTGTCTTATGTCACATGACACATGACACTTGTCTTCAGTAACATGACACCTGTCTTTTATCACATGACACATGTCTTCTGTAACATGACACCTGTCTTATGTCACATGACACTTGTCTTCTGTAACATGACACCTGTCTTATGTCACATGACACTTGTCTTCTGTAACATGACACCTGTCTTATGTCACATGACACATGACACTTGTCTTCTGTAACATGACACCTGTCTTTTGTCACATGACACATGACACTTGTCTTCTGTAACATGACACCTGTCTTATGTCACTTGACACATGACACTTGTCTTCAGTAACATGACACCTGTCTTTTGTCACATGACACATGTCTTCTGTAACATGACACCTGTCTTATGTCACATGACACTTGTCTTCTGTAACATGACACCTGTCTTATGTCACATGACACTTGTCTTCTGTAACATGACACCTGTCTTTTGTCACATGACACATGACACTTGTCTTCTGTAACATGACACCTGTCTTATGTCACATGACACTTGTCTTCTGTAACATGACACCTGTCTTTTGTCACATGACACATGTCTTCTGTAACATGACACCTGTCTTATGTCACATGACACATGACACTTGTCTTCTGTAACATGAAACCTGTCTTTTGTCACATGACACATGTCTTCTGTAACATGACACCTGTCTTATGTCACATGACACTTGTCTTCTGTAACATGACACCTGTCTTGTGTCACATGACACTTGTCTTCTGTAACATGACACCTGTCTTATGTCACATGACACATGACACTTGTCTTCTGTAACATGACACCTGTCTTTTGTCACATGACACATGACACTTGTCTTCTGTAACATGACACCTGTCTTTTGTCACATGACACATGCCACTTGTCTTCTGTAACATGACACCTGTCTTTTGTCACATGACACATGTCACTTGTCTTCTGTAACATGACACCTGTCTTATGTCACTTGACACATGACACTTGTCTTCTGTAACATGACACCTGTCTTTTGTCACATGACACATGTCTTCTGTAACATGACACCTGTCTTATGTCACATGACACTTGTCTTCTGTAACATGACACCTGTCTTATGTCACATGACACTTGTCTTCTGTAACATGACACCTGTCTTTTGTCACATGACACATGACACTTGTCTTCTGTAACATGACACCTGTCTTTTGTCACATGACACATGACACTTGTCTTCTGTAACATGACACCTGTCTTTTGTCACATGACACATGACACTTGTCTTCTGTAACATGACACCTGTCTTTTGTCACATGACACATGTCACATGTCATCTGTCACATGGCACCTGTCTTTTGTCACATGTCACCTGTCTTCTGTCACATGTCACATGACACCTGTCACATGTCACATAACACATGACACCTGTGACATGTCACCTCTCACATGACACCTGTCTTCTGTCACATTTCATCTGTCTTCTGTCACATGTCATCTGTCTTCTGTCACATGACACATGTCACCTGTCACATGACACCTGTCTTTTTGTCACATGTCATCTGTCTTCTGTCACAGGTCTTCTGTCACAGGTCTTCTGTCACATGTCATCTGTCTTCTGTCACATGTCACCTTTCACATGACGCCTCTCTTCTGTCACATGTCATCTTTCTTTTGTCTTCTGTCACATGACACATGTCATATGTCACCTGTCAAGTAACACCTGTGTTCTGTCACATGTCATCTGTCACATGACACCTGTCTTCTGTCACATGACACCTGTTTTCTGTCACATGACACCTGTGTTTTGTCACATGTCATCTGTCACATGTCACCTGTCTTCTGTCACACGACACCTGTCTTCTGTCATATGTCACCAGTCTTTTGTCACGTGACACCTGTCTTCTGTCACATGTCACGTCATCTGTCTTCTTTCACACGGCACATATCACCTGTCACATGCCACCTGTCTTCTCTTACATGACACATGTCACCTGTCTTCTGTCACATGACACATGTCACTTGCACCTGTTACAGGTCACCTGTCTTCTGTCACATGTCACCTGTCTTTTGTCACATGACACTTGTCACCTTTCTTCTGTCACATGACACTTGTCACCTGTCTTCTGTCTTCTGTCACATGATACATGACACATGTCACCCGTCACATGTCTTCTGATACATGTCACCTATCACATGCCACCTGTCATCTATCACATGACACCTGTCACATGTAAACTGTCACTTGTCACCTGTCTTCTGTCACATGACTTCTCTCACATGACACATGTCACCAGTGTTCTGTCACATGACACATGTCACCTGTCGCATGTGTCATGTGACAGAAGACAGGTGACAGGTGCATGTGACATGTCACTTGTCAAATGTTACATGTCGCACGTTAAACCTCCAGACGTATGATGATGTATCGTATTGTGATGTCCCTCACAGAGACACCACCACCACCACCATCAGCAAGTCGCCTCCACTTTCTCCTGACAGCAGCTCGAAGGAGGACCTGCCTGTCACCTGTCTCACACAGCAGGAAGTGCAGAACAGGTACACACCATCTTAGTGGAGGCAACACACGCCGAGAAATAGCTTACCGGGGATAACAAGTAGGTAAGAGATGGTAAGAAGTGTGTAAGAGAAGGTAAGAAGTATGTAAGGGAAGGTAAGAAGTATGTAATAGAAGGTAAGAAGTATGTAAGGGAAGGTAAGAAGTATGTAATAGAAGGTAAGAAGTATGTAAGAGAAGGTAAGAAGTATGTAAGGGAAGGTAAGAAGTATGTAAGGGAAGGTAAGAAGTATGTAATAGAAGGTAAGAAGTATGTAATAGAAGGTAAGAAGTATGTAAGGGAAGGTAAGAAGTATGTAAGGGAAGGTAAGAAGTATGTAATAGAAGGTAAGAAGTATGTAAGGGAAGGTAAGAAGTATGTAATAGAAGGTAAGAAGTATGTAATAGAAGGTAAGAAGTATGTAAGGGAAGGTAAGAAGTATGTAAGGGAAGGTAAGAAGTATGTAATGGAAGGTAAGAAGTATGTAAGGGAAGGTAAGAAGTATGTAATAGAAGGTAAGAAGTATGTAATAGAAGGTAAGAAGTATGTAATAGAAGGTAAGAAGTATGTAAGGGAAGGTAAGAAGTATGTAATAGAAGGTAAGAAGTATGTAAGAGAAGGTAAGAAGTATGTAAGAGAAGGTAAGAAGTATGTAATAGAAGGTAAGAAGTATGTAATAGAAGGTAAGAAGTATGTAAGGGAAGGTAAGAAGTATGTAATAGAAGGTAAGAAGTATGTAAGGGAAGGTAAGAAGTATGTAATAGAAGGTAAGAAGTATGTAAGAGAAGGTAAGAAGTATGTAAGGGAAGGTAAGAAGTATGTAAGGGAAGGTAAGAAGTATGTAATAGAAGGTAAGAAGTATGTAATGGAAGGTAAGAAGTATGTAAGGGAAGGTAAGAAGTATGTAAGGGAAGGTAAGAAGTATGTAAGGGAAGGTAAGAAGTATGTAAGGGAAGGTAAGAAGTATGTAATAGAAGGTAAGAAGTATGTAAGGGAAGGTAAGAAGTATGTAAGGGAAGGTAAGAAGTATGTAAGGGAAGGTAAGAAGTATGTAAGGGAAGGTAAGAAGTATGTAATAGAAGGTAAGAAGTATGTAATAGAAGGTAAGAAGTATGTAATAGAAGGTAAGAAGTATGTAAGGGAAGGTAAGAAGTATGTAATAGAAGGTAAGAAGTATGTAAGAGAAGGTAAGAAGTATGTAAGAGAAGGTAAGAAGTATGTAATAGAAGGTAAGAAGTATGTAAGGGAAGGTAAGAAGTATGTAATAGAAGGTAAGAAGTATGTAAGGGAAGGTAAGAAGTATGTAATAGAAGGTAAGAAGTATGTAATAGAAGGTAAGAAGTATGTAATAGAAGGTAAGAAGTATGTAAGGGAAGGTAAGAAGTATGTAAGGGAAGGTAAGAAGTATGTAATAGAAGGTAAGAAGTATGTAATAGAAGGTAAGAAGTATGTAAGGGAAGGTAAGAAGTACGTAAGAGAAGGTAAGCAGTATGTAATATAAGGTAATACGTGTGTAAGAGAAAGGTAAGAAGTGTGTAGGAGAAGGTAATAATTATGTAAGTGAAGGTAATAAGTACTTAAGAGAAGGTAATAAGTCTGTAAGAGAAGGTGCTAAGTATGTAAGAGATGGTAAAAAGTGTGTAAGAGAAGGTAATACGTATGTGAGAAGGTAAGAAATAAATAAGAGAAAGTAATAAATGTGTGAGAGAAGATAACAAGTATGTAAGAGAGGATAAGGTAAGACTTATGGAAGGAAAGTTAGGAAAAGGTCATAAGTATTGTAAGAAAAGGTAATAAGTACGTAAGAGAAGGGAATACCTTTGTAAGAAAAGGTAAGAAGTATGTTATAGAAGGTAATACGTTTTTAAGAGCATGTAAGAAGTATGGAAGAGAAGATAAGGGAAGGTAATAAGTAGGTAAGAGAAGTAATAAGTATTTAAGAGAAGGAACTGAGTCTGGAAGAGAAGGTAATAAGTATTTATGAGAAGGTAATATGTTTGTAAGAGAAAGTGAAGGTAATAAATATGTAAGAGCATGCAAGAAGTATGGAAGAAAAGGTAAGAAGTTTGTGAGAGATCGTCAGGAGAAGATCTAAAATATAGAAGAGGAGGTAAGAAGTAGGTAATAGATGGGAAAAGGCCATAAGTATGTCATAGAAGGTAAGAAAAGTATGGAAGAGAGGGTAAGAAAATATAAGAGCAGGTAATAAGTAGGTAAGGGAAGGTAAGAAATAGGTAAAAGAAGGTGAAATAATGTAAGATAATTTAAGAGCGTGTTAATGTGGTGTCCATTCAGGATGCGAGCCTTGCACGTCCAGCTCCTGGAGAAGGACTCCATGATCCGGGTCCTGCAGCAGCGCTCCAGACGGGACCAAGGAGTCCTCAGGCCTGCCCGCTCCGTCCCATCCATCTCTGCAGCAGGGGGCGCCTCCACCGACACCAAAGGTGAGTCAGGGGCGACCAAACAAGATGGAGAGAGAGGGAGTGAGAGAGGAATAAAAAGGACTTTTAGGCGGGAATGCGTCTGGTCTCCCCCAGACCAGTCCTCCTGATGTAGCGCCAGACTAGTCCTCCTGATGTAGTGTCTGGTCTCCCCCAGACTAGTCCTCCTGATGTAGCACCAGACTAATCCTCCTGATGTAGTGTCTGGTCTCCCCCAGACTAGTCCTCCTGATGTAGCGCCAGACTAGTCCTCCTGATGTAGTGTCTGGTCTCCCCCAGACTAGTCCTCCTGATGTAGCGCCAGACTAGTCCTCCTGATGTAGCGCCAGACTAGTCCTCCTGATGTAGCGCCAGAGTAGTCCTCCTGATGTAGCGTCTGGTCTCCTCCAGACTAGTCCTCCTGATGTAGCGCCAGAGTAGTCCTCCTGATGTAGCGTCTGGTCTCCCCCAGACTAGTCGTCCTGATGTAGCGCTAGACTAGTCCTCCTGATGTAGCATCTGGTCTCCTCCAGACTAGTCCTCCTGATGTAGCGCCAGAGTAGTCCTCCTGATGTAGCGTCTGGTCTCCTCCAGACTAGTCCTCCTGATGTAGCGCCAGAGTAGTCCTCCTGATGTAGCGTCTGGTCTCCCCCAGACTAGTCCTCCTGATGTAGCGTCTGGTCTCCTCCAGACTAGTCCTCCTGATGTAGCGCCAGAGTAGTCCTCCTGATGTAGTGTCTGGTCTCCTCCAGACTAGTCCTCCTGATGTAGCGCCAGAGTAGTCCTCCTGATGTAGCGTCTGGTCTCCTCCAGACTAGTCCTCCTGATATAGCGCCAGAGTAGTCCTCCTGATGTAGCGTCTGGTCTCCTCCAGACTAGTCCTCCTGATGTAGCGCCAGAGTAGTCCTCCTGATGTAGTGTCTGGTCTCCCCCAGACTAGTCCTCCTGATGTAGCACCAGACTAATCCTCCTGATGTAGTGTCTGGTCTCCCCCAGACTAGTCCTCCTGATGTAGCGCCAGACTAGTCCTCCTGATGTAGTGTCTGGTCTCCCCCAGACTAGTCCTCCTGATGTAGCGCCAGACTAGTCCTCCTGATGTAGCGCCAGACTAGTCCTCCTGATGTAGCGCCAGAGTAGTCCTCCTGATGTAGCGTCTGGTCTCCTCCAGACTAGTCCTCCTGATGTAGCGCCAGAGTAGTCCTCCTGATGTAGCGTCTGGTCTCCCCCAGACTAGTCGTCCTGATGTAGCGCTAGACTAGTCCTCCTGATGTAGCATCTGGTCTCCTCCAGACTAGTCCTCCTGATGTAGCGCCAGAGTAGTCCTCCTGATGTAGCGTCTGGTCTCCTCCAGACTAGTCCTCCTGATGTAGCGCCAGAGTAGTCCTCCTGATGTAGCGTCTGGTCTCCCCCAGACTAGTCCTCCTGATGTAGCGTCTGGTCTCCTCCAGACTAGTCCTCCTGATGTAGCGCCAGAGTAGTCCTCCTGATGTAGTGTCTGGTCTCCTCCAGACTAGTCCTCCTGATGTAGCGCCAGAGTAGTCCTCCTGATGTAGCGTCTGGTCTCCTCCAGACTAGTCCTCCTGATGTAGCGCCAGAGTAGTCCTCCTGATGTAGCGTCTGGTCTCCTCCAGACTAGTCCTCCTGATGTAGCGCTAGAGTAGTCCTCCTGATGTAGCGTCTGGTCTCCTCCAGACTAGTCCTCCTGATGTAGCGTCTGGTCTCCTCCAGACTAGTCCTCCTGATGTAGCGCCAGAGTAGTCCTCCTGATGTAGCGTCTGCTCTCCCCCAGACTAGTCCTCCTGATGTAGCGCCAGAGTAGTCCTCCTGATGTAGCGTCTGGTCTCCTCCAGACTAGTCCTCCTGATGTAGCGCCAGAGTAGTCCTCCTGATGTAGCGTCTGGTCTCCTCCAGACTAGTGCTCCTGATGTAGCGCCAGAGTAGTCCTCCTGATGTAGTGTCTGGTCTCCCCCAGACTAGTCCTCCTGATGTAGCGCCAGACTAGTCCTCCTGATGTAGTGTCTGGTCTCCCCCAGACTAGTCCTCCTGATGTAGCGCCAGAGTAGTCCTCCTGATGTAGTGTCTGGTCTCCCCAAGACTAGTCCTCCTGATGTAGCGTCTGGTCTCCCCCAGACTAGTCCTCCTGATGTAGCGCCAGAGTAGTCCTCCTGATGTAGCGTCTGGTCTCCCCCAGACTAGTCGTCCTGATGTAGCGCTAGACTAGTCCTCCTGATGTAGCATCTGGTCTCCTCTAGACTAGTCCTCCTGATGTAGCGCCAGAGTAGTCCTCCTGATGTAGCGTCTGGTCTCCCCCAGACTAGTCCTCCTGATGTAGCGCCAGACTAGTCCTCCTGATGTAGTGTCTGGTCTCCCCCAGACTAGTCCTCCTGATGTAGCGCCAGAGTAGTCCTCCTGATGTAGTGTCTGGTCTCCCCAAGACTAGTCCTCCTGATGTAGCGCCAGACTAGTCCTCCTGATGTAGCGCCAGAGTAGTCCTCCTGATGTAGCGTCTGGTCTCCCCCAGACTAGTCCTCCTGATGTAGCGCCAGAGTAGTCCTCCTGATGTAGTGTCTGGTCTCCTCCAGACTAGTCCTCCTGATGTAGCGCCAGACTAGTCCTCCTGATGTAGCGCCAGAGTAGTCCTCCTGATGTAGTGTCTGGTCTCCCCAAGACTAGTCCTCCTGATGTAGCGCCAGACTAGTCCTCCTGATGTAGCGCCAGAGTAGTCCTCCTGATGTAGCGTCTGGTCTCCCCCAGACTAGTCCTCCTGATGTAGCGCCAGAGTAGTCCTCCTGATGTAGCGTCTGGTCTCCCCCAGACTAGTCGTCCTGATGTAGCGCTAGACTACTCCTCCTGATGTAGCATCTGGTCTCCTCCAGACTAGTCCTCCTGATGTAGCGCCAGAGTAGTCCTCCTGATGTAGCGTCTGGTCTCCCCCAGACTAGTCCTCCTGATGTAGCGTCTGGTCTCCTCCAGACTAGTCCTCCTGATGTAGCGCCAGAGTAGTCCTCCTGATGTAGCGTCTGCTCTCCCCCAGACTAGTCCTCCTGATGTAGCGCCAGAGTAGTCCTCCTGATGTAGCGTCTGCTCTCCCCCAGACTAGTCCTCCTGATGTAGCGCCAGAGTAGTCCTCCTGATGTAGCGTCTGGTCTCCTCCAGACTAGTCCTCCTGATGTAGCGCTAGACTAGTCCTCCTGATGTAGCGTCTGGTCTCCCCCAGACTAGTCCTCCTGATGTAGCGCCAGACTAGTCCTCCTGATGTAGCGCCAGACTAGTCCTCCTGATGTAGCGCCAGAGTAGTCCTCCTGATGTAGCATCTGGTCTCCCCCAGACTAGTCCTCCTGATGTAGCGCCAGAGTAGTCCTCCTGATGTAGCGTCTGGTCTCCCCCAGACTAGTCCTCCTGATGTAGCGCCAGACTAGTCCTCCTGATGTAGCGCCAGACTAGTCCTCCTGATGTAGCGCCAGAGTAGTCCTCCTGATGTAGCGTCTGGTCTCCCCCCAGACTAGTCCTCCTGATGTAGCATCTGGTCTCCCCCAGACTAGTCCTCCTGATGAAGCGCCAGAGTAGTCCTCCTGATGTAGCGTCTGGTCTCCTCCAGACTAGTCCTCCTGATGTAGCGCCAGAGTAGTCCTCCTGATGTAGCGTCTGGTCTCCTCCAGACTAGTGCTCCTGATGTAGCGCCAGAGTAGTCCTCCTGATGTAGTGTCTGGTCTCCCCCAGACTAGTCCTCCTGATGTAGCGCCAGACTAGTCCTCCTGATGTAGTGTCTGGTCTCCCCCAGACTAGTCCTCCTGATGTAGCGCCAGAGTAGTCCTCCTGATGTAGTGTCTGGTCTCCCCAAGACTAGTCCTCCTGATGTAGCGTCTGGTCTCCCCCAGACTAGTCCTCCTGATGTAGCGCCAGAGTAGTCCTCCTGATGTAGCGTCTGGTCTCCCCCAGACTAGTCGTCCTGATGTAGCGCTAGACTAGTCCTCCTGATGTAGCATCTGGTCTCCTCTAGACTAGTCCTCCTGATGTAGCGCCAGAGTAGTCCTCCTGATGTAGCGTCTGGTCTCCCCCAGACTAGTCCTCCTGATGTAGCGCCAGACTAGTCCTCCTGATGTAGTGTCTGGTCTCCCCCAGACTAGTCCTCCTGATGTAGCGCCAGAGTAGTCCTCCTGATGTAGTGTCTGGTCTCCCCAAGACTAGTCCTCCTGATGTAGCGCCAGAGTAGTCCTCCTGATGTAGCATCTGGTCTCCTCCAGACTAGTCCTCCTGATGTAGCGCCAGAGTAGTCCTCCTGATGTAGCGTCTGGTCTCCTCCAGACTAGTCCTCCTGATGTAGCGCCAGAGTAGTCCTCCTGATGTAGCGTCTGGTCTCCCCCAGACTAGTCCTCCTGATGTAGCGCCAGAGTAGTCCTCCTGATGTAGCGTCTGGTCTCCTCCAGACTAGTCTTCCTGATGTAGCGCCAGAGTAGTCCTCCTGATGTAGCGTCTGGTCTCCTCCAGACTAGTCTTCCTGATGTAGCGCCAGACTAGTCCTCCTGATGTAGCGCCACAGTAGTCCTCCTGATGTAGCGTCTGGTCTCTTCCAGACTAGTCCTCCTGATGTAGCGCCAGACTAGTCCTCCTGATGTAGCGTCTGGTCTCCTCCAGACTAGTCCTCCTGATGTAGCGCCAGAGTAGTCCTCCTGATGTAGCGTCTGGTCTCCCCCAGACTAGTCCTCCTGATGTAGCGCTAGACTAGTCCTCCTGATGTAGCGTCTGGTCTCCCCCAGACTAGTCCTCCTGATGTAGCGCTAGACTAGTCCTCCTGATGTAGCGTCTGGTCTCCCCCAGACTAGTCCTCCTGATGTAGCGCCAGAGTAGTCCTCCTGATGTAGCGTCTGGTCTCCCCCAGACTAGTCCTCGTGATGTAGCGCCAGAGTAGTCCTCCTGATGTAGCGTCTGGTCTCCTCCAGACTAGTCCTCCTGATGTAGCGCCAGAGTAGTCCTCCTGATGTGGCGTCTGGTCTCCTCCAGACTAGTCCTCCTGATGTAGCATCTGGTCTCCTCCAGACTAGTCCTCCTGATGTAGCGCCAGAGTAGTCCTTCTGATGTAGCGTCTGGTCTCCCCCAGACTAGTCCTCCTGATGTAGCGCTAGACTAGTCCTCCTGATGTAGTGTCTGGTCTCCCCCAGACTAGTCCTCCTGATGTAGCGCCAGAGTAGTCCTCCTGATGTAGTGTCTGCTTTCTTTGCGCAGGGAAAAGTCTCTCAGATGACCAGACAGGCGTCGCCGGGCTGCGACACAGGAGCCCACAAGAGTGTGACGTGGCCCCCCCACTGGAGACAACACCCACGGGTGGGTTGGACATGTGACGCCAACGCTGGCTTTAATCAAACCATTCCTGCTCGGGCCGATTATCACCGCCGATATTTTGCATTATGACGTATATCGGTGTCAACCTTTTTTCAGTATCAGCTTCTCCCCCCTACATTATCTACCCAAGTGATACCATTATCTAGTATGTACAAAAAAGCAACACCTGTCAAGACCCTCCTTTTTTGCGGGAATTCCAGTTTTTGTCCTTCTCCCCTGGCGTCTACCTCGGTCCCGTTTTGTTCGTTTTTTTCGCGACTGCAGCTCTGGAGTCGTTCGACCAGCGTCGGTCGCAACACCCGCAGCGCTGGCTCGTTAAAAGAGCGCCACAAGTTTCATGTTCCGTCATGCAACCAAACAACACAACATAGACAACGGACCAAAAAAAAGGCAAAAAAAATCTAAAATACATTTTTAAAATAAATAAATAAATATATATATACATATATAAAATATAATATATTATATATAATAATATATGTATATATATATATTTAAAAAAAATACTTATTACCTTTTAAAAAACTATATATATATATGTATATGTGTGTGTGCGTACACATGTGTATATATGGGTATAAATATAAATTGTTACTTTGTGTATGTGTATATATATATGTATATATATATATATATATATATATATATATATATATGAAATTATATATTTTTTTATTTAGTTTTTTGATCAAGTAGAAAAAAATCTAAAATCAATTTAATATATATATATGTATACTTTGTATATACTGTATATATATATATATATATATATATATAAATACTTACTACCTTTTACAAGAAAATAAACATTAATACAGTGGGGCAAAAAAGTATTTAGTCAGCCAGCGATTGTGCAAGTTCTCCCACTTAAAATGATGACAGAGGTCTGTAATTTTCATCATAGGTACACTTCAACTGTGAGAGACAGAATGTGAAAAATCCAGGAATTCAAATTGTAGGAATTTTAAATATTTTTTTTGTAAATTATGGTGGAAAATAAGTATTTGGTCAACCATTCAAAGCTCTCACTGATGGAAGGAGGTTTTGGCTCCAAATCTCACGATACATGGCCCCATTCATTCTTTCCTTAACACGGATCAATCGTCCTGTCCCCTTAGCAGAAAAACAGCCCCAAAGCATGATGTTTCCACCCCCATGCTTCACAGTAGGTATGGTGTTCTTGGGATGCAACTCAGTCTTCTTCTTCCTCCAAACACGACCAGTTGGGTTTATACCAAAAAGTTCTATTTTGGTTTCATCTGACCAGATGACATTCTCCCAATCCTCTGCTGTATCATCCATGTATCCATTTTGGTATGAACTCAACTCGTCGTGTTTGGAGGAAGAAGAATGTTCCGTCATTCAACCAAATAACACCACATAGATAACGGACCAAAGATATGTGATTATTTTTTTTCAGACTAATCACGATTCTCATTTATAACGATTCGTAATCAAATAAAGATAAAAGGAAAAATCTATTAAAAAATAGATAAATATAGATAAAATCTCCTGACGATTGACGGAACCCCTCTTGAAACAGTTCTGTAGAGATGAAATAGTCTTGTGATTTTTCCCACACATACGGGACGGCGTGGCGCAGTGGATGTGTGACCATGCGCAACCCGAGCGTCCCTGGTTCAATTCCCACCTAGTACCAACCTCGTCACGTCCGTTGTGTCCTGAGCAAGACACTTCACCCTTGCTCCTGATGGGTGCTGGTTGGCGCCTTGCATGGCAGCTCCCTCCATCAGTGTGTGAATGTGTGTGTGAATGGGTAAATGTGGAAGTAGTGTCAAAGCTTTGAGTACCTTGAAGGTAGAAAAGCGCTATACAAGTACAACCCATTTATCATTTATTTTATACATATATATATATATATATATATATATATATATATATATGTATATATATTTTTTAAATCCTTTTTTATATGTATAAATACATAACGAACCCAGAATAGTTTTTTTTAAAGGTTCAAAATATTTCAGGGTTCCTGCTAGATGGTTATTGTGATGTAGAAATATTACTTTTTTTTTTTTTAAACAATTTTGCATAGCAAATGTTGCTCTTAAACCCGTAATAAAGTTGTTTTAGTGCTAAATTAAACTCAACATGATGTCACTGCTGGTCCCACCTTTACTTCAAAATAATGTGAAAAAAACCCCAACTTGTCCAGATGTTTACTGACGTACACGATTCATGTTTAAACCAACTTTTACTATATCCGCTCCAAATATGGTTTATCGGCCTCCTTGACTACTGAGTATCGGTATCGGCCCTGAAGAAACCGTATGGGTCCAAATGTACTTGAGACAGACTGGATGATGGATGCACCTAAACATGACTTTTATTGTTGTTTTTGCCTCAGGGGAAGTGACGAGCACGGGCAGAAGGGATGAGGACGTGGTGGACATGGTGGACATGGTGGACATGGAGGACATGGTGGAGATCCTCATCTGAAGAAGGCTCAAAATGTCATGGAAGCCTGAAGGACTCTGAGACCTTGGAACACGTGTGTCTTATTTATTTCTAATGTGCTGCTCGTCTTTTTTAAGCTCCAACATTCTGTTTTATTGCCTTTTTATTTAAAATTAAGCGTCTTTTCTGTGTAACAGACCTCCATCTTTTTATCTAACTTATTATTTATCTTTTCTGTCCAAAGTCCACTTAGTCCTCCTTCCAAAGACCCTCAAAAATAATGTCCTTCGGCGCCGCTGTGCGTCAAAAAAAACCTAGCGTGACCAAAAAATAAAATAAAAAAAAGTGTCCATAATGTGAGATCGCATGAGTGCTGCCGGCACAAGGGAGCTGCAGTTTTCTGAAAGAGACATTCATCCCGTCATGACATTGCAAAGCAGAGACAAGATGACGATGCCTATTTTATAAAAAACAAACAAACCTAGGAAAAACACCCTTCTGAAAGTCACAAGCCGGTTGCTCGAGTGCTGCCGGCACTAGATAGCTGCAGTTCACTGAGGGAGAAATAACTGTGTCATGACATTGCGACGCAGAGACAAGATGACGAAGCCTATGTTAATTTTTTTTTTTTCAAACCTAGGAAAAACACCCATCCGATAGTCACAAGATGGTTGCACGAGTGCTGCCGGCACAAGGGAGCTGCGGTTCAATGAAAGGGATACCTTTCGTCATGACATTGCATCGCAGAGACAAGATGACGACACCTATGTTATAAAAAAACAAACAAACCTAGGAAAAACACCCTTCTGAAAGTCACAAGATGGTTGCTCGTGTGCTGCTGGCACTAGAGAGCTGCAGTTCACTGAGGGAGAAATTACTCTGTCATGACATTGCGACGCAGAGACAAGATGACGAAGCCTATGTTAATTTTTTTTTTTTTCAAACCTAGGAAAAACACCCATCCGATAGTCACAAGATGGTTGCATGAGTGCTGCCGGCACAAGGGAGCTGCAGTTTTCTGAAAGAGAAATTCATCTCGTCATGACATTGCATCGCAGAGACAAGATGACGACGCCTATTTTATAAAAAAACAAACAAACCTAGGAAAAACACCCTTCTGAAAGTCACAAGATGGTTGCTCGAGTGGTGCCGGCACTAGATAGCTGCAGTTCACTGAGGGAGAAATAACTCTGTCATGACATTGCGACGCGGAGACAAGATGACAAAGCCTACGTAAAAAAATTTTTTTTTTTAAACCTAGGAAAAACACCCATATGATAGTCACAAGATGGTTGCACGAGTGCTGCCGGCACAAAGGAGCTGCGGTTAAATGAAAGGGATACATCTCGTCATGACATTGCGACGCAGAGACAAGATGACGATGCCTATGTTAAAAAAAACAAAAAGAAACAAACCTAGGAAAAAACACCCATTTGATAGTCACAAGATGGTTGCATGAGTACTGCCAGCTCTAGGGAGCTGCAGTTTAATGAAAGAGAGATACAAATCGTCATGACATTGTGACACAGAGACAAGAATATGATGCCTAAGTTAAAAAAAAAAAAACAAACCTAGGAAAAACCACCCATCTGATAGTCATAAGATAGTTGCACGAGTGCTGCCGGCACTATGGAGCTGCGGTTCAATGAGGAAAAGATGAATCCCGTCATGACATTGTGACGCAGAGACAAGATGATGACGCCCATGGACAAAAACACAAATAAACCTAGGAAAAACACCCATCTAATAGTCACAAGATGGTTGCACGAGTGCTGTCTGCACGAGGGAGCTGTAGTTCACTGAGGGAGAAATAACTCCATCATGACATTGAGACGCAGAGACAAGATGACGAAGCCTATGTTAAAAAAATAATATTTTTAAACATAGGAAAAACACCAATCTGATAGTCACAAGATGGTTGCACGAGTGCTGCCGGCACAAGGGAGCTGCTTTTAAATGAAAGGGATACATCTCGTCATGACATTGCGACGCAGAGACAAGATGACGAAGCCTATGTTAAAAAAAACTAACAAACCCAGGAAAAACACCCATCTGATAGTCACATAATGGTTGCACGAGTGCTGCCGGCACCCGGGAGCTGGTTCACTAAGGTAAAGATAACTCCTGTCATGATACTGTGACGCAGAGACAAGATGACAACCCCTATATTAAAAAAATAAAAACCTAGGCAAAACACCCATCTGATAGTCACTAGATGGTTGCACGAGTGCTGCCGGCACTAGGGAGCTGAGGTTCACTGAGGAAAAGTTGAAATCCATCATGACATTAAAGAAACAAACAAACTTAAGATGATTAAAAAAACTAATATATAATCTGAGAGTAGCAGGATAATTGCACAAGTGCTGCCTGAACTAGGGAGCTGCGGTTCCCTGAGGGAAAGTTGAGATCCATCATGACTTTAAACAACAACAAAAAACTTAAGATGATTAAAACGTTAAAATGGCTCACATTCTCCGCGATGCACCCGTCCCGGGCTCGGACCCGTGGCGGCTGGTTCCGCCACCAATGGAGCTCTGTTTGTTTTTTAATTTTTATTTAATTGTTTATTTTATAACACACACACACACACACACACACACACACACACACACACACACACACACACACACGTGTCATGACGTCTTGTGTTCCACCAAGAGATTAAAGTATTAATATATGTCCATCAGGTCTGCCTTCCTCTTTTGTTGACTATTCGCTGAAATGCATAAGTTAGCACTTCCGGCACGAGTTAGCAAGCAGGGACCGACTCACTCGTCACCATAGAAAATGTAAAAAGGAATTAATAAAAAGTAGAAAATGCCATTCCGGTAGAAATTGCATGTGAATTAAAAAAAAAAAAAAATGAAATGCTAACAGTTAGCACACTAGCCAGATAGCATCAAACAACAAAAAATGATGTATGGCACTTGGGTGTAAAACTGCAAAGGGAGCTAGCGTACTAACATGCTAATGGTAGCATGCTAACAATTGATATGTGTGAAGTCACCAAGTATTTGAGTCTTGCAAACTTAACTAAAAAGCTACCATGCTAACGTTAAAATGTGTGAAGCAAAATGTTTGACTCTGAGGTGTGCACCTGCAAAATGAACTTAAAAGCTAGCATGCTAACGTTAATATGTGTGAAGTAAAATATTTAAATGAGGTGTACGCCAGCAAAATTATCCCCAGAAGCTAATGTGCTAACACTTAGCATGTGTGAAGTAACAAAACATTTGACTCTGAGGTGTACACCTGCAAAAAAGCCAACAGTTAACATGTGAGTAGTCATAAAATATTTGACTATGAAGTATACACCTGCAAAAAAAAGCTAACATGCTAACAGTTAACATGAGAGTAGTCACAAAATATTTGACTCTGAGGTGTACACCTGCCAAAAAAGCTAATATGCTAACAGTTAACATGAGAATAGTCACAAAATAACTGACTATGATGTGTATTTTTGCTAAATGAAGTAAAAAGCCAGCACAATGCTAACACGCTAACAGTTAGCATGCGTTAAGAGACAACATATTTGAGTGAAGTCTACACCTGCAAAATTAGCTAAAAAGCTAATGTGCTAACACTTAGCATGTGTGAAGCAACAAAATATTTGACTCTGAGGTGTACACTTGCAAAAAAAAGCTAACATGCTAACAGTTAACATGAGAATAGTCACAAAATAATTGACTATGATGTGTATTTTTGCAAAATGAAGTAAAAAGCCAGCAGGATGCTAACATGCTAACAGTTAACATGCGAGTAGTCACAAAATATTTGACTCTGAGGTGTACACCTGCAAAAAAAGCTAACAGTTAACATGTGAGTAGTCACAAAATATTTGACTATGAAGTGTACACCTGCAAAAAAAGCTAACATGCTAACAGTTAACATGAGAGTAGTCACAAAATATTTGACTCTAAGGTGTACACCTGCCAAAAAAAGCTAACATGCTAACAGTTAACATGAGAATAGTCACAAAATAACTGACTATGATGTGTATTTTTGCTAAATGAAGTAAAAAGCCAGTACAATGCTAACATGCTAAAAGTTAGCATGCGTTAAGAGACAAAATATTTGAGTGAGGTGTACACCTGCAAAATTAGCTAAAAAGCTAATGTGCTAACACTTAGCATGTGTGAAGCAACAAAATGTTTGACAATGAGGTGTACACTTGCAAAAAAAAGCTAACATGCTAACAGTTAACATGAGAATAGTCACAAAATAATTGACTATGATGTGTATTTTTGCAAAATGAAGTAAAAAGCCAGCAGGATGCTAACATGCTAACAGTTAATATGCGAGTAGTCACAAAATATTTGATTCTGAGGTGTACACCTGCAAAAAAAGCCAACAGTTAACATGTGAGTAGTCATAAAATATTTGACTATGAAGTATACACCTGCAAAAAAAAGCTAACATGCTAACAGTTAACATGAGAGTAGTCACAAAATATTTGACTCTGAGGTGTACACCTGCCAAAAAAGCTAATATGCTAACAGTTAACATGAGAATAGTCACAAAATAACTGACTATGATGTGTATTTTTGCTAAATGAAGTAAAAAGCCAGCACAATGCTAACACGCTAACAGTTAGCATGCGTTAAGAGACAACATATTTGAGTGAAGTCTACACCTGCAAAATTAGCTAAAAAGCTAATGTGCTAACACTTAGCATGTGTGAAGCAACAAAATATTTGACTCTGAGCTGTACACTTGCAAAAAAAAGCTAACATGCTAACAGTTAACATGAGAATAGTCACAAAATAATTGACTATGATGTGTATTTTTGCAAAATGAAGTAAAAAGCCAGCAGGATGCTAACATGCTAACAGTTAACATGCGAGTAGTCACAAAATATTTGACTCTGAGGTGTACACGTGCAAAAAAAGCTAACAGTTAACATGTGAGTAGTCACAAAATATTTGACTATGAAGTGTACACCTGCAAAAAAAGCTAACATGCTAACAGTTAACATGAGAGTAGTCACAAAATATTTGACTCTAAGGTGTACACCTGCCAAAAAAAGCTAACATGCTAACAGTTAACATGAGAATAGTCACAAAATAACTGACTATGATGTGTATTTTTGCTAAATGAAGTAAAAAGCCAGTACAATGGCTAAAAGTTAGCATGCGTTAAGAGACAAAATATTTGAGTGAAGTGTACACCTGCAAAATTAGCTAAAAAGCTAATGTGCTAACACTTAGCATGTGTGAAGCAACAAAATGTTTGACTATGAGGTGTACACTTGCAAAAAAAAGCTAACATCCATCCATTTTCTACCGCTTATTCCCTTTTTGGGTCGCGGGGGGGCGCTGGCGCCTAAAGCTAACATGCTAACAGTTAACATGAGAATAGTCACAAAATAATTGACCATGATGTGTATTTTTGCAAAATGAAGTAAAAAGCCATTAGGATGCTAACATGCTAACAGTTAGCAGATGGTGGGCGAGTGCTGGGGAGCTGTGGTTGGTCTGTTGCTGCACTCAGACTACTTTAAAGAAGCCTGCAGGACGCTCCCTGGAAGGAACAGTCTTCCCAGAGAGTTTCCCTGCCACATTCCACACATGCCGCACATTTCCCTGCAGCCTCAGCTTGTTTTCTCCCGAGAGGAGCAGGTGTGACATGTTCTCTTCCACACTCTCGCCACATTCCTCACATTCCTCGCACATCTGGACTACTTCTCAGAGGAGGAACAAACTTCTCCTCACCTTGAAGACCAGCAGAAGGAACGCCTGGAAAAACTTTTCTACTGAGATTCCCTGACTTCCTTCGAACTGTGCTATGACTTCCTGTTCCTTTTTCCTTGACTTCCTGTTCCCTTTTCTTTGACTTCCTGTTCCCTTTTCCTTAATGTCCTGTTTCCTTTTCCTTGGTTTCCTGTTCCATTTCCCCTAACTTTCTGTTCCATTTTCCCTAACTTCCAGTTCTATTTTCATTGACTTCCTCATCCCTTTTCCCTAACTTCTCGTTCCCTTTTCTTTTACTCCCTGCTTTCTTTGCTTCCTGTTCCCTTTTCCCTTTTCTCTAACTTCCTGTTCCAGTTTCTTTGACTTCCTGTTCCCTTTTCCCTAATTTCCTGTTCATTTTTCCTTTACTTCCTATCCCTTTTCTGTGACTTCCTGTTTGCTTTTCCTTGGCTTCCTGTTCCCTTTTATTTGACTTCCTGTTCCCTTTTCCCTAACTTCCTGTTCCCTTTTCCCTAACTTCCTTTGAACTTTTCTATGACTTCCTGTTCCCTTTTTCTTGATTTCCAGTTCCCTTTTCCTTGCCTTCCTCATCCCTTCCCTAACTTCATGTTCCCTTTTCTTTGACTTAATGTTCCCCTTTCCTTAACTTCCTTTTTCTTTTTCCTTGACTTCCTGTTCCCTTTTCTGTGACTTCTTGTTCCCTTTTCCTTGACTTCCTGATCCCTTTTCCCAAACTTCCTGTTTTCTTGTTCCCTTCTCAGCGACTTCCGGTTCTCTTTTATATGACTTCCTGTTCCATTTTCCCTAACTTCCTGTTCCATTTTCCCTAACTACCAGTTCTATTTTCATTGACTTCCTCATCCCTTTTCCCTAACTTCTTGTTCCCTTTTCTTTTACTCCCTGTTTTCTTTGCTTCCTGTTCCCTTTTCCCTAACTTCCTTTTCCCTTTTCTCTAACTTCCTGTTCCATTTTTTTTATTTCCTGTTCCCCTTTCCCTAATTTCCTGTTCATTTTTCCTTGACTTCCTCATCCCTTTTCCCTAACTTCCTGTTCCCTTTTCCTTTAGTTCCTATCCCTTTTCTGTGACTTCCTGTTCACTTTTCCTTGGCTTCCTGTTCCCTTTTATTTGACTTCCTGTTCCTCTTTCCCTAACTTCCTGTTCCCTTTTCCCTAACTTCCTTTGAACTTTTCCATGACTTCCTGTTCCCTTTTTCTTGATTTCCAGTTCCCTTTTCCCTAACTTCCTGTTCCCTTTTCCTTGACTTCCTTATCCCTTCCCTGACTTCATTTTCCCTTTTCTTTGACTTAATGTTCCCCTTTCCTAAACTTCCTTTTTCTATTTCCTTGACTTCCTGTTCCCTTTTCTGTGACTTCTTGTTCTCTTTTCCTTGACTTCATAATTCCTTTTCTCAAACTTCCTGTTCTCCTGTCCTTGTTTTCCTGTTCCCTTCTAAGTGACTTCCGGTTCTCTTTTATATGACTTCCTGTTCCTTTTTTCCATAACTTCCTGTTCCCTTCTTCCTAACTTCCTGCTCCCTTTATCCTAACTTTCTGTTCCATTTTCATTAACTTCCTGTTCCATTTTCCCTAACTTCCTGTTCACTTTTCCATAACTTCCTGTTTCCTGTTCCTTGACTTCCTGTTCCCTTTTCTGTAACTTTTGTTCCCTTTTCCTTGACTTCCTCATCCCTTTTCCCAAACTTCCTGTTCCCCTGTCCTTGATTTCCTGTTCCCTTCTCAGTGACTTCCGGTTCTCTTTTATATGACTTCCTGTTCCTTTTTTCCATAACTTCCTGTTCCCTTTTCCCTGACTTCTTGTTCCATTTTCCCTAACTTCCTGTTCCCTTTTCCTTAACTTCCTGTTCCATTTTCCCTAACTTCCTGTTCACTTTTCCATAACTTCCTGTTTCCTGTTCCTTGACTCCCTGTTCCCTTTTCTGTGACTTCTTGTTCCCTTTTCCTTGACTTCCTCATCCCTTTTCCCAAACTTTGTGTTGCCCTGTCCTTGATTTCTAGTTCCCTTCTCAGTGACTTCCGGTTCTCTTTTATATGACTTCCTGTTCCTTTTTTCCATAACTTCCTGTTCCCTTTTCCCTGACTTTTTGTTCCATTTTCCCAAACTTCCTGTTCCCTTTTCCCTAACTTCCTGCTCCCTTTATCCTAACTTTCTGTTCCCTTTTCCATAACTTCCTTTTCCATTTTCCCTAACTTCCTTTTGCCTTTTCTTCGACTTACTGTTCCCCATTCCTTAACTTCCTTTTTCTTTTTCCTTGACTTCCTGTTCCCTTTTCTGTGACTTCTTCTTCCCTTTTCCTTGACTTCCTCATCCCTTTTCCCAAACTTTGTGTTGCCCTGTCCTTGATTTCTAGTTCCCTTCTCAGTGACTTCCGGTTCTCTTTTATATGACTTCCTGTTCCTTTTTTCCATAACTTCCTGTTCCCTTTTCCCTGACTTCTCGTTCCATTTTCCCTAACTTCCTGTTCCCTTTTCCTTAACTTCCTGCTCTCTTTATCCTAACTTTCTGTTCCCTTTTCCATAACTTCCTTTTCCATTTTCCCTAACTTCCTTTTGCCTTTTCTTCGACTTACTGTTCCCCATTCCTTAACTTCCTTTTTCTTTTTCCTTGACTTCCTGTTCCCTTTTCTGTGACTTCTTCTTCCCTTTTCCTTGACTTCCTAATCCCTTTTCCCAAACTTCCTGTGTTCCTGTCCTTGTTTTCCTGTTCCCTTCTCAGTGACTTCCGGTTCTCTTTTATATGACTTCCTGTTCCTTTTTTCCATAACTTCCTGTTCCCTTTTCCCTGACTTCTCGTTCCATTTTCCCTAACTTCCTGTTCCCTTTTCCTTAACTTCCTGCTCCCTTTATCCTAACTTTCTGTTGCCTTTTCCATAACTTCCTGTTTCCTGTTTCTTGACATCCTGTTCCCTTTTCTGTGACTTCTTGTTCCCTTTTCCTTTACTTCCTCATCCCTTTTCCCAAACTACCTGTTCCCCTGTCCTTGATTTCCTGTTCCCTTCTCAGTGACTTCAAGTTCTCTTTTATATCAGTCAATCAATCAATGTTTACTTATATAGCCCTAAATCACTAGTGTCTCAAAGGGCTGCACAAACCACTATGACATCCTCGGTAGGCCCACATAAGGGCAAGGAAAACTCACACCCAGTGGGACGTCGGTGACAATGATGACTATGAGAACCTTGGAGAGGAGGAAAGCAATGGATGTCGAGCGGGTCTAACATGATACTGTGAAAGTTCAATCCATAATGGATCCAACACAGTCGCGAGAGTCCAGTCCAAAGCGGATCCAACACAGCAGCGAGAGTCCCGTTCACAGCGGAGCCAGCAGGAAACCATCCCAAGCGGAGGCGGATCAGCAGCGCAGAGATGTCCCCAGCCGATACACAGGCAAGCAGTACATGGCCACCGGATCGGACCGGACCCCCTCCACAAGGGAGAGTGGGACATAGAAGAAAAAGAAAAGAAACGGCAGATCAACTGGTCTAAAAAGGGAGTCTATTTAAAGGCTAGAGTATACAAATGAGTTTTAAGGTGAGACTTAAATGCTTCTACTGAGGTGGCATCTCGAACTGTTACCGGGAGGGCATTCCAGAGTACTGGAGCCCGAACGGAAAACGCTCTATAGCCCGCAGACTTTTTTTGGGCTTTGGGAATCACTAATAAGCCGGAGTCCTTTGAACGCAGATTTCTTGCCGGGACATATGGTACAATACAATCGGCAAGATAAGATGGAGCTAGACCGTGTAGTATTTTATACGTAAGTAGTAAAACCTTAAAGTCACATCTTAAGTGCACAGGAAGCCAGTGCAGGTGAGCCAGTACAGGCGTAATGTGATCAAACTTTCTTGTTCTTGTCAAAAGTCTAGCAGCCGCATTTTGTACCAACTGTAATCTTTTAATGCTAGACATGGGGAGACCCGAAAATAATACGTTACAGTCATCGAGGCGAGACGTAACAAACTCATGGATAATGATCTCGGCGTCTTTAGTGGACAGAATGGAGCGAATTTTAGCGATATTACGGAGATGAAAGAAGGCCGTTTTAGTAACGCTTTTAATGTGTGCCTCAAAGGAGAGAGTTGGGTCGAAGATAATACCCTGATTTTTTACCGTGTCGCCTTGTTTAATTGTTTGGTTGTCAAATGTTAGAGTTGTATTATTAAATAGAGTACGGTGTCTAGCAGGACCGATAATCAGCATTTACGTTTTTTTGGCGTTGAGTTGCAAAAAGTTAGCGGACATCCATTGTTTAATTTCATTAAGACACGCCTCCAGCTGACTACAATCCGGCGTGTTGGTCAGCTTTAGGGGCATGTAGAGTTGGGTGTCATCAGCATAACAGTGAAAGCTAACACCGTATTTGCGTATGATGTCACCTAGCGGCAGCATGTAGATGCTGAAGAGTGCAGGGCCAAGGACCGAACCCTGGGGAACTCCACACGTTACCTTAACGTAGTCCGAGGTCACATTGTTATGGGAGACACACTGCATCCTATCAGTAAGATAAGAGTTAAACCAAGACAGGGCTAAGTCTGACATACCAATTCGTGTTTTGATACGTTCTAATAAAATATTATGATCGACGGTATCAAAAGCAGCAAGACGTGATTGCTTATACATTTATGCACTCTTGCTTGCATAACATTTGAACATAATGTATTCATAAGACTTGTGGTAAAATGTGTGCTTAGGAATGCTCTGGTCATGCTTGAGCTTTCAGGAATATTTTGGAAGCTTCAATGACCTTACATGTACATCTACATGTACATGTACACTACATACATGTACACTACATACATCCACATGTACATGTATGTAGTGTACATACATCTACATGTACATGCACACTACATACATCTGCATGTAAATACACTGTTTTAATTTTACAGAAGGAACTCTCCTGAAGGAATCTATAAAGTACTATCAAGCTATCTATGTACAGATACTACATACATGTATACTACATAAATATACATGTACATACATCTAAATGTAAATACACTTCATACATGTACATGTCCATACACTACATACATTTACACTACATACAGTACATGCATGATACATCTACATGAACCTACATGTACACTACATACATGTACACGTTCATACATGTATACTACATACAGTACATACATCTATATGTACATACACTACATACAGTGCATCCATGTACACGTTCATACATGTATACTACATACAGTACATACATCTACACATACATACACTACATAGAGTGCATGCATGTACATGTTCATACATGTATACTACGTAATGTACATACATCTACACATACATACACTACATACAGTGCATGCATGTACATGTTCATACATGTATACTACATAATGTACATACATCTACATGTACATACACTACATAGAGTGCATGCATGTACATGTTCATACATGTATACTACATAATGTACATACATCTACATGTACATACACTACATAGAGTGCATGCATGTACATGATCATACATGTATACTACATACAGTGCATACATCTACACATACATACACTACATACATTGCATGCATGTACATGTTCATACATGTATACAGAACATACATCTACATGTACATACTATCATAAGTGCACATGCATGTAAATACTGTATATGTAAATGTGTGGTCATGATGATGACTCCACTGCAGGGACACACACCAGGTCAAAGGTCATGGATACTGTTCGTGTGTATCGGATGTGGGCGTATCATGCAGTATATACTACACCGCGGGATAGTGTCGCATCAAAAAGTTCTGGTATCGCTTAACCCAATTTTGGAGCAACCAGACTTGAAATAAAGTTCTACTATGCTCCAGGCAAAAAATGTTCTACATAAATGTCGATTTATTAAAGTAAGGCCTACATTTTCTATTTGGCTTAATGGGTTACAATTATCAATCAAATCTTGGAAGATGATTAAGAGTACAAAAGCCCTTAAAAAATATTTTAAGTGATTTAGGTAGCCCATTTTTATTTATTTTTTTCATATATTTTTTGTATTATTACTCTTTGTATTTGTTTTTGTTTTATTTCCTTGGTGTTGAAAGTGCCTTGACTTTTGTGTGAATTTGTTTTTCAATTTAAAAAAAATTAAAAAAAATAATAAAAAGTTCTACAATGGCAGTCTAGCGCCCCCTAGTCTTCATTGCAGGAATTGACGTGCAAATCGAAAGCGGAAGACGCGAGAGACTGCCACAACCTTGTCCCTTCAAAATAAGAGTGATTTGAGCTAGCCTGGCTAATTTCCAGCGAAATTGCAGCATTTCTCCCTTGCGTGCGTTTGGTGCATTTGTATGATTTTTCTTTTACATGTGTTGTATATGTTTTGGACGCGTTTTCCCAGGTCGGTTGTGGCGGTCCGAGAAGACTTCGACCGCCCCTCTCCCGGGTGTAGGTTTAGTTTAGTCAACAACAATCCTCGACCTCCCATTGGTCGACACCTCGGCCTTCGCTTCGCTGATTGGTTAGAATCAGCCAAGGGGGTGGGGCCGGGCTCTTCGTTGAGCGTTTTTCCGGTTTACATGTTGGGGTAAAAAAAAGAAGAAAAAAAAAAGAAGAGAAAATCGAATCCAGAAAAGGAGAATTATTTATGACCTCGACGATACGGTAAGGACCCGCAAACGCATTCGACCGCTCAGCGTCACGGAATCTGCACTCTTTGGAAGTTGAGCGTATGGTAAGATGACCGGGGTTAGCCCGGCTAGTGTTAGCATGTTGCTAGGCTAGGCTAGCTGGCTAGCCGTTTTATTCTGTTTAGTCACCGAACGAAAAGCCTGTTCAAAGATGGACCTTCACTCCGCTAACACCGCGCTTACTCCTTCAATTTCAGCAGCAAAAAACAAACAAACAATAAAACACACGTATCGGCTCACTCCATGTTTTCATGTGCGACGATACAGTTGTCGAGTCCCGCTGACCACCAAACGTGAGGTCCACCTCTAAATGTAGATTGGATATACTAACTCATTCTTACAAATATGTCCTTTTTAAAGTGATGCGTGAACCATGTTGGCGTCTCCGCTCGGTGCTCGAAGGGTTAATTCGAGCTTTTCATTGTTGAGGTCGTCATACTTTGTGTCATCCATCCATTACCTACCGCTTTTTCCCTTTGGGGTCGGGGGGGGTTGTCATTTCTACTCAATCAATCAATCGACGTTTACTTTTATAGCCCTAAACCACGAGTGTCTCAAAAGGTTGCACAAGCCACAACGACACCCTCGGCTGGGATCCCACATCAGTCAATCAATCAATGATTATTAATATACTGTAGCCCTAAATAACTAGTGTCTCAAAGGGCTGCACAAACCACTATGACATCCTTGGTAGGGCCCACATAAGGGCAAGGAAAACTCACACCCACTGGGACGTTGGTGACAATGATGACTTTGAGAAACCTTGGAGAGGACCGTATATGTGGGCATATACGGTCCTCTACACTCTTCCATATCAGTAGGTGGCTGCAGGTAACTAATTGCTTTGTAGGTGTCGGTAACAGCGGGAGGCAGTGTGCAGGTAAAAAGGTGTCTAATGTTTTAAACCAAAAATAAACAGAAGGTGAGTACTCCTAAGAAAAAGGCGTCGAAGCCTAGGGAAGGCTATGCAGAACGAAACTAAAACTGGACTGGCTACAAAGTAAACAAAAACGGAATGCTGGACGACAGCAAATACTTACTGTGGAGCATAGCTGAACATGACATGACAATCAACAATGTCCCTCCAAAGAAGGATAAAAACAACTGAAATATTCCCGATTGCTAAATCAAAGTAGATGCGGGAAATATCGCTCAAAATGAAACTGTTACAGGAATATACCTGTGTGTGTGTGTGTATGTATATATATATACACAGTATAGGCGTACAATGATAAAACTTTGTTGTTCTTGTCAAAAATCTTTCTACGCACTGCCTTTTTAAAGGGATAAAGTCAGCGTAACACAAATAATGTACATTTTTGGGTTGTTTTAGGCCATTACATTAATCCGAATGAGCTCTCAGCAATTTCCACGCCACGGGCTGCCTGCTTCCAGCGGAGGGGCGCCCCTCATCCCGGCCGGTGGGAACCTGGTGGCTGTCAATCAGCCGTCTAACGCCCTAGGTAAGTCACGTGACGCTAGCACCACCAGCTGCCAGACATCCATTCCACTTCTTTCCTGTTAGCGCTCGCAGAAGCTGACGGCGGCCGGGATGGCGATCATGGCCAGCAGGAGCATCCTCCAGTAGGGGCCGGGGGGACGGTGGGCTTCAGAGACGACAAGCAGGACACTATGGTGGTCAGACCGTACCCCCAGGTGCAGACACACGGCCTGCCACAGCCCGGCCCCCAGACGGTGTCCATCCAGTCTGGCACACCTGTGGCCCTCCCGGCAACCCCATTGCACCTCCCACAGGGCCAACCCGCAGTCCTTACTGACGGACAGATGAAGGTGCGTCTTGAACTACAATTATATTTATTGTTTGGGAATTGAAAATACATTGGAACCCCGATTGAAGAACTTAACTGGTTCCTGAGCAGGGTTCGTAAATCAAAAAGTTTGTACAGTGAAATAAATTTCTCCATAAGAAACAATGTAAATATAAATAATGTGTCCTGGTCTTGACAAATGTCCACACTTTGAATACAATATAAACTACTACGCAGTACTGTATACATCATGGGTGTCAAACTCTGGCCCACGGGCCAAATTTGGCCCGCCGTGTAATTTCACTTGGCCCTTGAGGCAATATCAAATTAACATTAGAGCTGGCCCGCTGCTGTAACACCGCATTCACCGCTAATACTCTTACTTGCCAACCCTCCCTATTTTCCCAGGAGACTCCTGAAGTTCAGTGCCCCTCCCGAATTTCATCCCGGGCAACAATATTGGGGGTGGCCCTAAAGGCACTGCCTTTGGCGTTCTCTACAACCTATCACCACGTCGGCTTTTCTTCCTTACAAACAGTCACATAATATATGCGGCTTATACACACAAGTGAATGCAAGGCATACTTGGTCAACAGCCATACAGGTCACACTGAGGGTGGCCGTATAAACAACTTTAACACTGTTACAAATATGCGCCACACTGTGAACCCACACCAAACAAGAATTACACATTTTGGGGGAACACCCGCACTGTAACAAAACATAAACAACAGAACAAATACCCACAACCCCTTGCAGCACTAACTCTTCCGGGACGCTACAATATACAACCCCCCGCTATCACCAAACCCTGTCCACCTCAACCCCGCCGCCGAAAAGAGGCATTCCATTTTTATTTAAATTTTATTTGATATGCCATTGATATTTTTTAATTATTACTATTATTTGAAACTCGATTTTGCATGTCTCTATAAATGTATATACTGTAAACCTTGCTTGTTCAAGATTCAATGCAAAACTTGTTTGGGTCCCTATTAAAAGGTTAGTTTGTTTAACTTCGGCCCGTTGCTTTGTTCGGTTTTAAATTTTGGCCCACTCTGTATTTGAGTTTGACACCCCTGGTATACATCAATCAAATATTTATTAACAAGTTGCATATGTGCTGCTCTGGAAAGTCCCTATGGTGCACTCACAAACGATCAGAAATCACAAACATCCTTAAGTCTTTACCAAACTGTATTGTTATAATAATAAGCACTTTGAAAAGTAATATCCAATTACATTAACATCGGCAAAGGAGGAGCTTAACAGAAAGGAGCCGACAGACGGGGGACGGGGGAAAGGGCCGTGTGTGTGTGTGTGTGTGTGTGTGTGTGTGTGTGCGCGCGCGCTAAAAGAGATGAGTGCCTTTTCCCACGATATGAAATAGATCTTCTTTGGCATCCCTAGCCTAACCCCCTCCCTCCACCACATCCGTATTTTTCGGATTATAAATCGCAGTTTTTTTCATAGTTTGGCCGGGGGTGCGATTTATACTCTGGAGCGACTTATGTGTGAAATTATTAACACATTACCGTAAATAATCAAATTATATTATTTATCTCATTCACGTAAGAGACTAGGCGTATATCAGCAATCGTGTCACACATGTCGACCAATTAAAATTCAGCGGTGGTGGGACTCCGACATAAGCGACGTACCGATAGAAGAGAAAGCGTCGCATTGTGTACTTTTGGAGTTGGCAAAGTTGTTTAGAACCGACACCGAGGAAGAAGATTTCATCGAATTTAGGGATTAGGAGTGACAGCTTGTTTGGTAAACGTATAGCATGTTCTACAAACTCCGTTTCCATATGAGTTGGAAAATTCAATCAATCAATCAATGTTCATTTACTGTATATAGCCCTAAATCACTAGTGTCTCAAAGGGCTGCACAAACCACAACACAAACCACTACGCATCATATAACGTACACTTACTCAGCCTGTTGTTCACTATTCTTTATTTATTTTGAATTACCTTTCAAATGTCTATTCTTGGTGTTAAATTTCACCCAAAAATGCGACTTATACTCTAGTGCCGGTACCGGGCCGCAGCCCGATTGGTACCGGGCCGCAGAAGAATTTTTTATTAATTTTTATAATAAATAAAAAAATCCACATAAAAAACACAATATACACTTACAATTAGTGCACCGACCACAAAAACCTAAATTTTTCATGACAAAAACGTCCCTTTTTCATGACAAAGGAAAAAAAAAAAAAAAAAGGACTCCCTTATTGTGCAATTTAATTGTCTTGTAATTAATGTACATCAGAGCTATTCAATTTTTATTTTATTTTTGTATTTAGTGTATAACATTCTGCAACTAGTGTTTGGATCCCACTGTACACAATATCTGAAGAGCATGGAAAAAAGCATTTCACTGCGGTGTACTCTGCATGTGACGAATAAACTTTGAACCTTGAAAGTGTGACTCACTCGACGGATCGATGGCAGGGGAAGTTTTTTTCTGGTTTATTTGGGTAAGCACTCCATTTATGTCGAAATAGCTCCAAGTTTCACATTTTGCAGCTTTGAGTCACTTTCATCTCACTCTTCCTTCATGCTCGCTTCTACAAGTTCATCCTCCGTATATTCAGCTTCAAAAAGATAAGATTGTGAATCCTCATTTGTCTAAGAATAGTTGTCTTCATCGTTTGTTACATTTCTCGGCTCGATCTAAAAGTTGGTCAGTCGAATAGTTCCCCAAAAGAGGGGTTCGTAAAACTGCGGTTTCACTGTACAACTGTGGGTTGAGTGGACGCTCAGGCTTTGTTGACGGTATTGTGTGTTTTTAAAAGGCTGTCCTGAAGTCACCCATGCCGAGCCGTTTAATCGCCCCGGCACCCGTCTCCAACCAGGGGCACATTCCCATGCCCCCCAAGGTACCGGCGCACATCACGGCCACCACAGAGAGCAGCATCGCCACAACACTCTCCATCCCCGTGGCGACCATCAGCGGTCAACAGGTGAGATGTCCCGTGTTTATGTCTAGTAAGTGTCTTGGAGGTGCCACAAGAGAGGCTAGTCTTTGAACAACACCAATCCACTACCCGAATAGTCCAGAGTTTTTAGCCTTCAGACATTTGAAAAGTCACTCCTTTTTATTTGCTGTAGCTTTATTGCTAATGAGCTGTTTGTCTCCATGAGGCGATGTTGTGTACTTTACATTCAAACTGCAACGATTCAACGACTAGAAAATTACTTTGATTTATATTCGGTTGCTTTGAATGATCGGTGGAGTATAAATAATAAATATGACTTAAATTCTGCCCGCACGGCGTGGCCAGAACTTTGAATATGCGGACATAGCTTCCGCACAACCGCTGCAAAGCGCGGACATGAGAGCGGGGGAGTGTGTGTTTTTTTGATTACGAAGTTTATTGACATCTTAAAGAATTGAATCCATGTAATGCTTTAAAAAGGCGAATGGATGGCACAAAAAGCCAAAAGGCTTGTTTCCATTGTGGTCCATTTAAATAGAATAGAATGTACTTTAGCGCGGTTTAGCTCGGTTGGTAGAGCGGCCGTGCCGGCAACTTGAGCGTTGCAGGTTCGATTCCCGCATCCGCCATCCTAGTCACTGCCGTTGTGTCCTTGGGCAAGACACTTTACCCACCTGCTCCCAGTGCCACCTACACTGGTTTGAATGTAACTTAGATATTGGGTTTCACTATGTAAAGCGCTTTGAGTCACTAGAGAAAAAGCGCTATATAAATATAATTCACTTCACTTTATTGTCATTATATTTGCATATAACGAGATTTAGGACTCCAACTTAAGGTGCGGTAGTGGGAACAAATACGGGATGAAAATAATTTACACAAGAGGTAATAAATATAAAACTAAGAATTGAAATGAACAGACTAATACCCAATACAAATGATAAGCAATCATGTACAATATACAAAATACTGTATAATATGCGGAACAAGACAAGAGTACTAAATTACAATCAGTGTCGGATGTATTGCACTCGAAGGGTAATATTGCACAGTAGGGTATATTGATATAATGTATAGCGGTGAATTATTTATTATAAGTTGGAGTTCAAGATGGTGACAGCTCTGGGAAAGAAGCTGTCTCTGAGCCTGTTTGTTCTGGCTCTAATGCACTTGTAGCGCCTGCCCGATGGTAGCAGGTCGAACAGGTGTAAGCCAGGGTGTGTGCTGTCTTTGGTGATGCTTTTTGCTCTGTTGAGGCAACGGGAGTTGTGTAAATCCTGGGAGGGGAGGGGGCAGCCGATTATTTTTTTTGTGCGGACTTTATGACCCTCTGAATCGCCCGTTTGTCTGCTTCAGTGCAGCTGGCGTACCACACCGTTATGCAGTACGTCAGCAGGCTCTCGACAACCGAGCGATAGATGGATAGATAGCGATAGATATTCATCACATTTGATACATTCAATAATAAAAGATATATAACCTGTAACACGTATAAAAAAATGACGTTAAAAAAATTGATAAATTATGTACATATACACGGTATACATGTCAGGTGATTTGGAAAACAACATATACGTCGTCTGTCCGAGAAGGGTTTTTTTCATTCTTTATTAATGCGTACAGGTTAAAAGTGCAATTTCAATGTTGGAGTGCATTTGTTGCAGAAAACAAGATAGGCTCCAGCATCCCTGCCACCCCGAACGGCACAAGCGGTAGAAATGGATGATTGGATGGAAAATGCCGAGCGGAAAAAATGTTGTTTATTTGAAATACATTTCATAAAATACACTTTGAGGCTGCAAATTGCTTTTTCTGATTATTTGATTAATCCATCCATCCATTTTCTACCGCTTATTCCCGTTGGGGTCGCGGGGGGCGCTGGTGCCTATCTCAGCTACAAGTGGGCGGAAGGCGGGGTACACTCTGGACAAGTCTCCACCTCATCGCAGTATTTGATTAATCGAACAAACTAATTAAAATTACTAGATTACTAAAATAACCAATAGCTGCAGTACTACTGTACATATATGTACACTGCAATTACAAACAAAACAAAAACAAAAAAATTCACTGGAAGAAGTCTTTTTCTCACAATGTGTTGACTTATTTCTTGTAAAATTGGGAAACATTTCTCCTATTTTTCCTGTTTCTGTAATATTGCAGTATTTTCTTGAAAAATTATTAATTTTTAAATTAAATCATTAATTTTTAATTCAAAATGGTGACGTTTGTCATATGAAGTTCTGACTTGACTACTTGGGTTCCCTCCGGGTACTCCGCCTTACTCCCACCTCCAAATACATACACCTGGAGATAGGCTCCTCCCACTTCCAAAGACATGCACCTGGGGACAGGTTGATTGGCAACACTAAATTGGCCCCAGTCTGTGAATGTGCGTGTGAATGTTGTCTGTCTGTGTTGGCCTTCCGCCCGATTGCAGCTGAGAGAGGCTCCAGCACCCCGCCCCCCAACCCCCCCGCGATCCCGAACAAGACAAGAGGTAAAAAAAAGGATGAATGGATGGATGAAAAGAATGTTAGCAATTTTAGCGTATCTACGTGAGCATATTTGCCGAAGAAGCACTAAAACAATCAAACTTACATCTCCCGCATCTGTAAGCGACTGATGGACACTTGGCAGAGGGGCATTTTAAGATGGGTAGTGAATCCATTTAGAATTATTATTTTTACAAAGTTGTGGGTGTATTCACAAGGTGGGCTCATCCATTTTGTCTCAAAAGTGGATTAGTAAAGAGAATTGATGGATTTTTTTCCCCACATTTGCTGACAATAAACATTCTCCCGGTACATTTATTACTGTTAAAAAGGTCATCTTAGGGTACCTTTTATCGATGTCCATTCTTACCATGTTCATTGTTTCAGGGTCACACCAGCAACCTGCACCACCTCATGCCAGCCAACATTCAGATCATTCGAGGCAGCGCCCCCGCATTGCAGATTGGGACCCCCGCAGTCCCTTCCCAGACCTTCACGTCTCATTTACCGCGAGGTGAGATGTTTCCGCAGTGTGCCACACTTGAAGATGTTTTTTTTTTTCACAAGCTTCCCACAGTTGAGTTTGATGTGACCCCTCATTCTTTTACTGTCATATACCAACTGAGCGAAGTGACACGTTTCTCAGTCTTGGTTTCAATAAATCAATCAATGTTTATTTGTATAGCCCTAAATCACCAGTGTCTCAAAGGGCTGCACAAGCCACAACGACATCCTTGGTTCAGATCCCACATAAGGGCATGGAAAAACTCGAACCCAGTAGGATGTCAATATGAATGACTATGAGAAACCTTGGAGAGGACCGCAGATGTGGGTGATAGTGCCCCGCTCCCCTCTAGGGGAGACCGGATGCAATGGACGTTGAGTGGGTCTAGCATAATATTGTGAAAGTCCAGTCCATAGTGGATCTAACATAATAGTGAGAGTCCAGTCCATAGTGGTGCCAGCAGGAGACCATCCCGAGCGGAGACGGGTCAGCAGCGCAGAGATGTCTTCAACCTGGACCTATGCCCCCCCCTTCCACAAGGGAGAGGGGGGAAGAGCAGAAAAGAAAAAAAACGGCAGATCAACTGGTCTAAAAGGGGGTTCTATTTAAAGGCTAGGGTATACAAATGAGGTTTAAGATGGGACTTAAATGCTTCTATTGAGGTAGCATCTCTAACTGTTACTGGGAGGGCATTCCAGAGGACTGGAGCCCCAATAGAAAACGCTCGCAGACTTTTTTTGGGGCTCTTGGAATCACTAATAAGCCGGAGTTCTTTGGACGCAGATTTCTGGTACAATACAATCAGCAACATAGGCTGGAGTTAGACCGTGTAGTATTTTATACCTAAGTAGTAAGTACCGGTAGTTTGATTTCCTAGGACATGCTATTAAAAAACACACATTTATTTAAAGAAGTACAAACAGTAAGAAAACAACTTGACGGTTACAGGTTCGATCCCCGCCTCCGCCATCCTAGTCACTGCCGTTGTGTCCTTGGGCAAGACACTTTACCCACCTGCTCCCAGTGCCACCCACACTGGTTTAAATGTAAAAATTAGATATTGGGTTTCACTATGTAAAGCGCTTTGAGTCACTAGAGAAAAAGCGCTATATAAATATAATTCACTTCACTTACCCTCACTTTTTGTCTCGGGGACACGGAAGCATCTGTCATAAAATGTTAAAAATAAGTTATATACTGTGTTTATTTAGTTTTGTCAACGCCTAATTCTCTAGATCAACTTCATATGTTGCTGTTGACATAAGGAAAACATTATTATTTTTTTTTATAATAACAGATTTTGATGATTTTTTTCGATTATTTTTTTCAGCAGACAGTTTAAAAAAAATCATATTAAATTTCTCAGTGATCTAAAAGCTATTCTTTTCCTTTTTTATTTTATTTTTTTTTTTACTTTAAATGCTTAAATCTTTAGAGCAACTTAAGATCCATCTTTCAATTTTAAGTCTTTATTAATTGTTTCATGCCCTTTTTGTGGCAAATATACAAAATATGTAATATTTTCCCCCCCAAAAATTTCAAAGTGGAAAGTAATTTGAGCTTTCAATATATCAATAATCCATACCATTGATTTTAAATTGAGATGTCCGATAATTTTGGCCTGCCGATAATATAGGCCTGTCTATATTATCGACCGATAAATGCTTTAAAATGTGATATCGGAAACTATCGGTCTCGGTTTCAAAAAAACGCCGCTGTATGGAGCGGTACATATCTGGTAAAACACAAGAGGAGGACTATGTTATTGTTTACTTTATCATTCTAGTATACTCTGGACAGAAGCTGTGTGCCTTCATTTTTTTTGTAGCTGTTTTGAGGCATGCTTTAAAAAAAATTAAAATAAAAATAATGCACTTTGTGAAAGTCAAAGTATAGTATTTCCTATAGGTTTAGTGGGTATCGGGATTATCTCAGGGAGAGCTTGTCCCAAATTTGAGGCATGTTAGAAAAATATAATGCACTTTGTGACTTCAATAATATATCAATCAATCAATCAATCAATGTTTACTTATATAGCCCTAAATCACTAGTGTCTCAAAGGGCTGCACAAACCACCACGACATCCTCGGTAGGCCCACATAAGGGCAAGGAAAACTCACACCCAGTGGGACGTCGGTGACAATAATGACTATGAGAACCTTAGAGAGGAGGAAAGCAATGGATGTCGAGCGGGTCTAACATGATACTGTGAAAGTTCAATCCACAATGGATCCAACACAGTCGCAAGAGTCCAGTCCAAAGCGGGTCCAACTCAGCAGAGAGAGTCCCGTTCACAGCGGAGCCACCAGGAAACCATCCCAAGCGGAGGCGGATCAGCAGCGCAGAGATGTCCCCAGCCGATACACAGGCAAGCAGTACATGGCCACCGGATCGGACCGGACCCCCTCCACAAGGGAGAGTGGGACATAGAAGAAAAAGAAAAGAAACAGCAGATCAACTGGTCTAAAAAGGGAGTCTATTTAAAGGCTACAGCATACAAATGAGTTTTAAGGTGAGACTTAAATGCTTCTACTGAGGTGGCATCTCGAACTGTTACCGGGAGGGCATTCCAGAGTACTGGAGCCCGAACGGAAAACGCTCTATAGCCCGCAGACTTTTTTTGGGCTTTGGGAATCACTAATAAGCCGGAGTCCTTTGAACGCAGATTTCTTGCCGGGACATATGGTACAATACAATCGGCAAGATAGGATGGAGCTAGACCGTGTAGTATTTTATACGTAAGTAGTAAAACCTTAAAGTCACATCTTAAGTGCACAGGAAGCCAGTGCAGGTGAGCCAGTACAGGCGTAATGTGATCAAACTTTCTTGTTCTTGTCAAAAGTCTAGCAGCCGCATTTTGTACCAACTGTAATCTTTTAATGCTAGACATGGGGAGACCCGAAAATAATACGTTACAGTAGTCGAGGCGAGACGTAACAAACGCATGGATAATGATCTCAGCGTCTTTAGTGGACAGAATGGAGCGAATTTTAGCGATATTACGGAGATGAAAGAAGGCCGTTTTAGTAACGCTTTTAATGTGTGCCTCAAAGGAGAGAGTTGGGTCGAAGATAATACCCAGATTCTTTACCGTGTCGCCTTGTTTAATTGTTTGGTTGTCAAATGTTAGAGTTGTATTATTAAATAGAGTTCGGTGTCTAGCAGGACCGATAATCAGCATTTCCGTTTTTTTGGCGTTGAGTTGCAAAAAGTTAGCGGACATCCATTGTTTAATTTCATTAAGACACGCCTCCAGCTGACTACAATCCGGCGTGTTGGTCAGCTTTAGGGGCATGTAGAGTTGGGTGTCATCAGCATAACAGTGAAAGCTAACACCGTATTTGCGTATGATGTCACCTAGCGGCAGCATGTAGATGCTGAAGAGTGCAGGGCCAAGGACCGAACCCTGGGGAACTCCACACGTTACCTTAACGTAGTCCGAGGTCACATTGTTATGGGAGACACACTGCATCCTATCAGTAAGATAAGAGTTAAACCAAGACAGGGCTAAGTCTGACATACCGATTCGTGTTTTGATACGTTCTAATAAAATATTATGATCGACGGTATCGAAAGCAGCGCTAAGATCGAGGAGCAGCAACATAGATGACGCATCAGAATCCATCGTTAGCAATAGATCATTAGTCATTTTTGCGAGGGCTGTCTCCGTCGAGTGATTTGCCCTGAAACCGGATTGAAAGGTTTCACATAGATTGTTAGACGCTAAGTGTTCATTTAACTGCTCCGCAACAATTTTTTCGAGGATTTTTGAAATGAAGGGAAGGTGAGACACCGGTCGGTAGTTTACCATGAGGTCAGGATCGAGGTTAGGTCTTTTAAGGAGAGGATGAATAACCGCTTTTTTGAATGCTAGGGGAACAGTGCCCGAGGAAAGTGATAAGTTTATAATATTTAGCACTGATGGACCTAATAATACAAAGAGCTCCTTGATCAGTTTCCCAGGAAGAGGGTCAAGTAAACATGTTGTTTGTTTTATTCCATTTACACGTTGTAACAATTCCTCTAATGTTATTTCCTCAAAACGAGAGAAACTATTTTGGAGGGCAGTATCCGCCGTATATACAATCGTGTCAGTGTTAATAGAACCCCGTTGTAGCTGGGACGCATTGTCTTTAATCTCCTTTCTAATTACTTCAATTTTCTTACTAAAGAATTGCATAAAGTCATCAGCTGAGTGGGTGGAGCTACTGGAAGGAGTCCCTTGTTGGGTTAGCGATGCTACCGTACTAAACAAAAATTTAGGATCGTTTTTATTACGGTGGATGAGATTTGAGTAATAATTAGCTTTAGCTAAGGTAAGCATGCGTTTATAAGTTATTAAACCATCACTAAATGCTTAATGGTGCACCTCAAGTTTAGTCGTGCGCCATTTGCGTTCCAGCTTTCTGCATAATAATTTCTGAGCTCTAGTTTCTTCTGTAAACCACGGGGTGCGCTTTTTTGGAGCCTTTTTTAACTTTAGCGGTGCTATGTTATCAATGGGCGTCGTTAAAATTGTTAAAATATACCGTATTTCGTTGAATTGCCGCAGTGCATATAGTATGCGCCTGCCTTGAATTACTGCCGGGTCAAACTTGTGACGTCACGCGTGACACTTCCCCTGCCATAGTTTTCAAAATGGAGGAGGCTGATTTCAATACCGGTAAATTGAAATCGCATTAAGGGAAGAGCTTTTCAGTAGGATTTAATTTCCAAGCTTACATCACACTCAAATTTTTACTGCATGCCTTTGGTAAGTGCCGGAGTGAGAAGAGGTTTTGAAATAATTAGAGCGTGCTTACCTTTACTGCATGCCTTTGGTAAGTGCAGGAGTGATAAGAGATTTTAAATTAATTAGCGACCCGGCGGCAATTCAAGGAAATACGGTATGGCAGTGCAATGTTGGCATTTTTTTTTTTTCAATAACTTGAGTTGATTTATTTTGAAAAACCTTGTTACATTGTTTAATGCATCCAGCGGGGCATTACAATGAAATTAGGCATATTATGTGTTAATTCCACTATTGTATATATCAGTATCGGTTGATATCGGAATCTGTAATTAAGAGTTGAACAATATCGGCAAAAAAGTCAATATCGGACATCTCTACATGTTACCTTCATTTTTGGTCTCGGGGACCCGGAAGCATCTCAGTCATAAAATGTTAAAAGTAAGTTATATACCGTATTTATTTTGTTTTGTCAACGCTTAAATCTCTAGATCAACTTCATATATTGCTGTCAATATAAGGAAAACATTTTTATTTTACTGATAATAACAAAGATTTTGATTCATTATTTTTTCAGCAGACAGTTTCAAAAAATCCTAGTAAAATTCTCAGTGATCTAAAAGTGCCTCACTCATAAGTGTTAGTTTTTTTTTTACTTTAAATGCTTAAATCTTTAGAACAACTTAAGATCCATTTCTCAATTTTAAGTTTTTATTTTTTTTGTTTGTTTCATGCCCTTTTTGTTGCAAACACTCAAAATATGCAATATTTCTCCTAAAAAATATTTAAATTTAAGCTTTCAATATGTCAATAATCCATACCATTGATTTTAATTCATATTTTTTTCAAGCAGACAGTTTAAAAAAAAAAACATACAAGTGTTAAAGTAGTAATACATTGTAATCATTTTTCCTGATAGCGGTATAGCTCGGTTGGTAGAGTGGCCGTGCCAGCAACTTGAGGGTTGCAGGTTCGATTCCCGCTTCCGCCATCCTAGTCACTGCCTTTGTGGCCTTGGGCAAGACACTTTACCCACCTGCTCCCGGTGCCACCCACACTGGTTTAAATGTAACTTAGATATTGGGTATCACTATGTAAAGCGCTTTGAGTCACTAGAGAAAAGCGCTATATAAATATAATTCACTTCACTTCACCTTTTAACACTTTAATGTCTAGAACATGGTTGTCAAACTCTGGCCTGCCCTACAATTTCATTTGGCCCTTGAGTCAATATCAAATTAACATTAGAGATGGCCCGCCGGTACTATAAAGGCACTGCCTTTAGCGTTGTCTACAATATGTTGTCACGTCCGCTTTTACTCCCTACAAACAGCATGCCGGCCAAGTCACATGATATATGCGACTTGTACACACACTTAAGTGAATGCCACGCATAGTTGCTCAACAGCCATACATGTCAGACTGAGGGTGGCCGTATAAACAACTTTAACACTGTTACAAATATGCGCCACACTGTGAACCCACACCATACAAGAATGACTAACATATTTTTGGGAGAACATCCGCACCGTAACACAACATAAACACAACAGAACAAATACCCAGAACCCCTTGCAGCACTGACTACCACCAAAACCCGCCCCCCACTACCAACCCCCCCATCTCATTATTATTTTATTTTAAGATTTATTAGCCTGTGGAAAAATGTAATGTTGATATTTACCTCAGAAGGCTGCAAATAGAAAAGAGGCATTAAACGTTTTATTTAAATTGTATTTATTGGACCATTTTTTTTTTTTTCGTTTGTTTTTTGAATGTTGATTTTGCACTACTAAGTTCTATAATTATTGCTTGTTCCATATTCATTGTTCAAGCAAATCAGTGTAGCAAACTGAGCAATAAATAACAATTTATTCATGCACTTTCTCTTGTTAGTTCAAGGCTTGAATGTTTGATTCATTCAATATTGTTATTTTATTTTCAAATTTATTATTAGCCTGTGGACAAAGTTTATTTTGATATTTACCTCAGAAGGCTGCAAATAGAAAAGAGGCACTCAATTTTTATTTAAATTTTATTTGACATACCATTTGATATTTTTTAATTATTATTATTATTTAAAACTCGATTTTGTATGTCACTATAAGGTTATATAAGCCTTGCTTGTTCAATATCAGAGGTGGGTGGAGTAGCCAGAAATTGTACTCAAGTAAGAGTACTGTTACTTTAGAGATTTATTACTCAAGTAAAAGTAAGGAGTAGTCACCCAAATATTTACTTGAGTAAAAGTAAAAAGTATGTTGTGAAAAAACTACTCAAGTACTGAGTAACTGATGAGTAACCTGTTTGTTTAATGATTACGGCAACAAATAATGCACAAAAACGTAAGAATAGCAATGAGCAAATTCAGAGCCAGGAATATCTCTTAAGCAACTAAAACCATAATATATATTAAATAATAATACATTAAAATAAAAACAATTAAGGCAAATTGAGCCGCAATAACTTAACAGCACCATAGGCTCAGTAGGCATTCATCGATTGATTGAAACTTGTATTAGTAGATTGCAGTACAGTACATATTCCGTACAATTGACCACTAAATGGTAACCCCAATAAATTTTTCAACGTTAATCAATTACTTAATAAATGACCAAGTCGAAGTGATCTACCTCATATATACATACACACACATAACATTTATACACACACATATCATACATACACACACATCATTTATACACACACATATACATACGCACACGTATCATATGTATATATATATATATACACGGTATATAATTTATAGTTATTTATTTGGCCGGTTTTGTTGACATGTTAAAGGTGTTTTAATGAATATACATGTATGTTTAACATATAGATTCCTATCTTTCATGAAGACAAGAATATAAATTGGTGTATTACCTGATTCTGATGACTTGCATTGATTGGAATCAGACAGTATAGTGCTGATAACGTCCACGTTTTCAAATGGAGGAGAAAAAAAGTTCCTCTTTTCTGTCTAATACCACATGAAAGTCGTTAGTTTTGGCATTTTATTTGTCCAGCTTCCATATTTGTTTTTATACTTTTTACAAGAAATACATTGGCGGCAAACTCCATAGCTTGCTAGCTTGTTTGCGCTGGCTTTCGGAGACTCTTATTTTGTTAGCGCAGGCGCGATGGAGCGGCGCTTTTATTGTGAAGACAGGAACTGTGTGATCAGTCTTTGGGTTTTTGACGGGAAGTACGGTTGAAATAAAAAGTGTCTTTTTTCCTTTACACTTTTGATTGATTGAAACTTTTATTAGTATATTGAACAGTACAGTACATATTCCGCACAATTGACCCCTAAATGGTAACACTCCAATAAGTTTTTCAACGTTTTTAGGTCGGATTAGACGTGTGACGGTCATGTGACCGCCTGGTTTTGTTTGATTGGTCCAACGTCACCAGTGACTGCATTTGATTGGTGAACAGCAGGCATGCGTAGATCATTCCTTGAATGCGTGTCTGACAAAATCAAAACAAACAAAGCGTGCATTAACAGATCGGTAAAAAAAAGTAGCGAGTAACGAGCTGATTGTAGATAAATGGAGCGGAGTAAAAGTAGTGTTTCTTCTCTATAAATTTACTCAAGTAAAAGTAAAAGTATGTTGCATAAAAACTACTCTTAGAAGTACAATTTATCCCAAAAGTTACTCAAGTAGATGTAACGGAGTAAATGTAGCGCGTTACTACCCACCTCTGTTCAATATTCAATGCAAAACTTGTTTGGGTCCCTATTATAAGGTTCATTTGTTCAACCCTTTGCCCGCGGCTTTGTTCAGTTTAAAATTTTGGCCCACTCTGTATTTGACTTTTACACCCCTGGTCTAGAACAACTTCATATATATAAGTCAATTATAACTTTGGTTTATTTTTTTTGGTCTGTTTTATGCCCTTTTTGTCATGGAAAACTTAGTTTGTTATGGCAAACACAAAATATGCATTATCCCCCCAAAGTGCAATATTTGATGTGAAGTAATTGGAGCCTTCAACAGGTCAATAATTCATAACAACATTGATTTTGATTCATTATTATTTTTTTGAGCAGTGACTGTTTTAAAGAAAAAAAACTGCGTAGTTTTGTGTTGAGTCAAATTTTTAATCACATTTGAGTTGTATGCTTTTTTATTCCACTTTTGTTGTTGTGTAATAGTCATTTTAGAATGTGCCATGGGCTGTTAAAAAACTGTGCCACGGGCCGCACTTTGGACACCTGTGATTTAAAGCATTAGTAAATCCTCTGGTAAACGTTAAAAGTATTATTGTTAGTGTGCTGCATTATTATAAAACACATATTCAATTTAAATCTGGTTTTAAATCAGATGATTTGATCAAATGAGCACTTTTTCCCCCCTGGAGGCGCGGCCGCAGCAGCTGTCATGTCGAGCTCCAAGACCGTCCTCCGACCAGCCACCGGAGCGAGCGCAGGCCCAGGCCAGCCCACCGTGCAGCACATCATCCACCAGACCATTCAGGTGCGAAGATAAAGAGGCTGCTCATCATTTTTAGGAGCCGCGTGGTCAAAGTGTCTCTCTGTCCGCAGTCCCGTCCTCCCGTGACCACGTCCACCGCCGTGCTTCCCACCGTCGTGGCCCCGATCTCAGCTACCAGGACCCAGTCTCCGGTCATCAGTACGACCGCTACGCACTCAGCAGAGGTGGCTCATGGGTAAGTGGCTGTCATATAACAAGCTTTTTAAGTCTATTATATTAGAGCTGTAAAACACATTTTTTAGAATAATCACACTTTTGAGAATTTGCATCGTGTTTTACATTTTGTTTTATGTTTTTGTGTTTTAAATTGTTTGGACTCAACGCCGCGCATTCACCCACAAACTCATCCGATTGCTCGGCGCTCTCTCGAGCAGTGTTTTTCAACCTTTTTTGAGCCTCATTGATACTTTTATTAGTAGATTGCACAGTACAGTACATATTCCGTACAATTGACCACTAAATGGTAACACCCGAATTAGTTTTTCAACTTGTTTAAGTCGGGGTCCACGTTAATCAATTCATGGTAGCCAACGCACATTTCTTTCATTGACAAAATCCTGAGGCATACCAAAAGCAGAAATCGTTAAAAAACAAAACTCAGTAGCCGGTATTGACAATAAAAAGTAGTTGTCGCAATTGTTGGATATGACTTTAAAGCATAACCAAGCATGCATCACTATAGCTCTGGTCTCAAAGTAGGTGTACTGTCACGTCACACCCTGACTTATTAGGCGTTTTTTGCTGTTTTCCTGTGTGTAGTGTTCGAGTCTTTTTCTTGCGCTCCTATTTTGGTGTTCTTTCTTGTTTTGTTGGTATTTTCCTGTAGCAGTTTCATGTCTTCCTTGAGCGCTATTCTCCACGCCTGCTTTGTTTTCGCAATCCAAACTATTTAAGTTGTGCGTACGCTTTCATTTTTGTGGGAACATTGTCGATTGTCATGTCATGTGCGGATGTACTTTGTGGACTCCGTCTCCGTCTTTGCTGTCGTCCAGCATTTTGTGTTTTGTTGATTTCGCAGCCAGTTCAATTTTAGTTTCGTTTTGCATAGCCATGCCTAAGCTTCTATGCCTTTTCATAGCGGCACTTGCCTTTTGTTTATTTTTGGTTGAAGTAGGGCTGGGCGATATGGCCTTTTATTAATATTTGGATATTTTTAGGCCATATCACGGTACACGATATATATCTCCATATTTTGCCTTAGCCTTGAATTAACACTTGATACATATAATCACAGCAGTATGATGATTTTATGTGACTACATTAAAACATTCTTCTTCATACTACATTAATATACGCTCATTTTTGTAGCAACGCTTTTGCCGCATAAATGTTGAACATATTTCCGTTTGAAGCCAAACCACAGCCGGACGATGGATCCCGTGCTGTTTTTCTTGGGTTTTAATTCTTCCTTCATTTGTTACCAGATGCACACATTCTCTCTCGTATTACCACCCGCACCTCACCATGTCGCTACCTCTCTGTTCCGCGGGAGCGTGTGACGTTGCATATGTGACGTATGTAAGAAGGTGCGCTTGGTTTATGTCTCTGTGACAAGAAAAAGTGGAAAACGCATGCAGTCTAATGTCCGCAGCTAAAAGCAACTGCGTCAGAATGTATACTCCAATATCACGATATAGTCATTTTCAATATCGCACAGAGACAAAGCCGCAATATATCGAGTACCGTATATCGCCCAGCCGTATGTCAGTTCCATTTTTCTGTTTGGAAAACTTGCTTTACAATCAGTTCAGGTTTTTTTTTTCCTTGAGGGGGAAAAAGGAAGCAAAAAAACTGTCCTAGCAGCACGCCACTTCTTACGAAGAAATCTGACTGTCAGAGTCAAGCTCGTACAAAAAAAAAAAAAACTGACCATTCAGTTATTTGATCTGTTGAGTGGATACTTTACAAAAGAAGCAGGGTTCTTTGTCACAAGCGCATTCAGTCGGCTGCCAACCACGCCCGGAGCCGCAGATTACCTGCCCTGATTTGTTCTTTGGCGCGGAGTGACGGCAGCCAACCTCTTGGGTGTTTTAAGTCAGGTGACACGTCATCGTTACGTGTTATTTATGTGTGACGGTGGCAGAGGGGTTAGTGCGTCTGCCTCACAATACGAAGGTCCTGCAGTCCTGGGTTCAATTGGGATCTTTCTTTGTGGAGTTTGCATGTTCTCCCCGTGAATGCGTGGTTTCCCTCCAAATACTCCGGCTTCCTCCCACTTCCGAAGACATGCACCTGGGGATAGGTTGATTGCCAACACTAAATTGGCCCTAGTGTGTGAATGTGAGTGTGGATGTTGTCTGTCTGCGTTGGCCCTGCGATGAGGTGGCGACTTGTCCAGGGTGTACTCCGCCTCCCGCCCGATTGTAGCTGAGATAGGCGCCAGCGCCACCCGCAACCCCAAAAGGGAATAAGCGGTAGGAAATGGATGGATGGATGGCTTGTCACCAGTTTGTGTTCCTGCAATACAGCAATATTTCCACTGCATTTGTTTGTTCCTTTCATCCCCTGTTTTTTTTTTTTGTGTGTAGCAAACTTGTTGGAATGAAATCTTGTTGTACAACCAAGTAAAACTCCTCTCAATCCCTTCAGGCGCCCAGGACTGACCATCCACCCGCCTCCAGCCACCGTCAGCATCCATAGGCCTCAGACGCCCCGTGACACCACCCGCATCACGCTGCCAGCCATCGGGACTCCAAAACCCCAGCCCCCGCACACCCTAACACAGGTCCCTGCCTCTTTAGGACCGCTGAAATCAAAACATTTATGACCGGGCTTAACACTGAAATGGTTTCTTCTCACAGAAGCCCATCTTCAGTACTGTGACGCCAGTAGCTGCAGCCACGGTGGCACCCATTGTTGCCACAAACACTGTGCCATCAACCACCACGATAGGTGCTAACTTGAGTACTTTCAGGTCTAAGAAGGGCGACCTATGCATATTAACAGATGCGCCCTGTGATGTTCAGGTACCGTGGCGCACAGCCAAATGAGCAGCAACACTATTGTCACCATGACCATGGCCTCCCACTCGTCTCACGCCACCGCCGTCACCAACTCCACCATCCCTGTTGGTAAGTTGTTTATGACTGATTTTTGGCACCACACCAACCGAGTTTAACCAGAGAGCAGACTCAGCCAAACTACCTCTAGGTAATGTTGCAATTTCCAATGCCAACAAAGTAATTCACTCCAAAAAAAAACGCTCTAACGTAAGTAAAATAAGGCCCCACTTTTCCGAAAATGCGCCAGCTCGATGCTAATATACATTGGCTTTGTTGTTGACATACTTCTTTTTAGTATTTGCGATTTTACATGGCCAACACCTCCAAGTTTGTTACATAAAACTACAACTAAGATGCGCGATACAATCAAACAGCTAGAGCGTAATAGGTGCAATACTTGGAGCAGGGGTGTCCAGAGTGCGGCCCGCCGACATCTTCAAATCGGCCCGCGCGACGTCATGAGTTTAATAAGAAATCTTGCCCGCAGGAAGATCGCATTAATTTAAAATGTATAACATTTTAAATGCTGAGATTTTGACTCAAACACGTGGACAACATTAGTTTTTCCTGGTCAGTGACTTTTTATGTTTGGAATGTGCAGCATCAATTTATGCAAATGACCTTGCCTAGACATGGTGCAAAAAAAAAATAATTCACCCAATACAAAATGTAAACAGACAAGGTCACTGAACTTTGTGGATATTATAAAAAAAAAGTCCAATGACCATAAAAAAAATAAATAAAATTACACCCATCCATTACAAAGCGTGATGAGAAAATGACCAGTACTTTTTAGAGGCGGTATAGTACCGAATATGATTCATTCGTATCGCGGTACTATATTAATACCGGTATACCGTAAAACCCATATATATTAATATATATTAGGGGTGTGGGGAAAAATCGATTCGAATACAAATTGAATCGTTTACGTTGTGCGATTCTCATTTTTTTAAAATCGATTTTTTATTTTTATTTTAAATTTTTTATTTTTTATTTTTTTTATCAATCCAACAAACACTACACATCAACACCATAACAATGCCATCCAATTCCAAAACCAAACCTGAGCCAGCAACACTCAGAACTGCAATAAACAGAGCAATTGAGAGGAGACACAAACACCACACAGAACAAACCAAAAGTAGTGAAACAAAAATGAATATTATCAAAATCTGTATCAATATTAGTTATAATTTCAGCATAGCAGTGATTAAAAATCCCTCACTGACATTATCATTAGACATTTATAAAAATAATAAAAAAGAACAATAGTGTCACAGTGGCTTACACTTGCATGGCATCTCATAAGCTTGACAACACACTGTGTTCAATGTTTTCACAAAGATAAAATAAGTCATATTTTTGGTTTGTTTAATAGTTAAAACAAATTTACATTATTGCAATCAGTTGATAAAACATTGTCTTTTACAATTATAAAAGCTTTTTTTTTTTTTTTAATCTACTACTCTGCTAGCATGTCAGCAGAGTGGGGTAGATCCTGCTGAAATCCTATGTATTGAATGAATACAGAATCGTTTTGAATCGGAAAAATATCGTTTTTGAATTAAGAATCGAAAAAATCGATATATTATCGAATCATGACCCCAAGAATTGATATTGAATCGAATCGTGGGACACCCAAAGATTTACAGCCCTAATATATATATATATATATATATATATATATATATATATATATATATATATATATATATATATATATATATATATATATATATATATATATATATATATATATATATATATATATATATATATATATACACTTTACATGCAGTCGACTTTCGGCCCTCAACGACATTTTTTTAGCCCAATGCGGCCCCGAAGTCAAAATGTTTGGACACCCCTGACTTAGAGTATCAACACCTTTTAGGGAGCAACAAAAGACTAGATTCAACAAAGACTGAACTGACTAGCCAACACACTACACTACTGCCATCTAACTTCTTGGACTTGCAACTGTAATTAAGACTCAGAAGTGTGATAATGAAAGAAGATATAACAACTGGACAGCAGTTCTCCTAATCAGATCATTTTTAAATGTTGCAATAAAAAATTATATTTTATAATCAAAAACTATTACCGTATATTCCTGACTCTAGAATGTATGCACCCACTAAATAAAATTATAATAAAATGTTTTTGTCAGGTTCAAACACGGATGACATCTATTAAACAGACTAGAAGTATGGAATTAAACAGACAGAATTCAATTTAGTTCATTGAGGAGAAACATCTGGGCTGTACTCTTTGTACAGTCTTCCACCACGCTCTGACGAAAGGTCGCACGCACGCCTCCTCTTTTATTTGGACTTTCCCTGATTACATGGCAAGAGCTGTTTCTTAAGGAAGGGGGGTCGTAAACAGCCGTCGCCTTTGGTTACAAAACAGTACAAAGAAAAGGTGCCTGGAGGGGGGTCAGGTCCTGCTTCCTCTCTGCTTTGTAGCTCTCTGGTCAAGACAAAATGTTCCTGTGGATTACAATAGATTAAAGAAATCGACACTCTCATGTCGCTTCCCATCCTACACAGTGGAGTGTTACAAGCCTTTTGATTGGTAAGATCAAAGACAGCTTTTGTCTGCTCGCCGGGAACTCATGGCAACACAAATTTTTGTGATAACTTAGAAACAATAATTCTGACAGTTTTCATATATTAGCTGCCACAGATATACAGTACAGGCCAAAAGTTTGTACACACCTTCTCATTCAATGAGTTTTCTTTATTTTCATGACTATTTACATTTTAGATAGTCACATCAAAACTATGAACACATGTGGAGTTACGTACTTATCAAAAAAAGGTGAAATAACAAAAAACATGCTTTTTGTATTCTAGTTTCTTCAAAATAGCCATCCTTTTGCTCTGGTTACTACTTTGCACACTCTTGGCATTCTCTCCATGAGCTTCAAGAGGTAGTCGTCTGAAAGGGTTTTCCCTTCACAGGTGTAATAGTTTTGATGCCTTCAGTGACAATCTACAGTGTAAAATAGTCATGAAAATAAAGAAAACACGTTGAAATGAGAAGGTGTGTCCAAACTTGGCCTGTACTGTGTATGTTGTGAAATTAGTTATTTGCATAAAAAGATTCTGTAAATGTTCATTTGTGTCGGTAACACGGCAGTAAAACGGCTGATCTAACAAAACGGAGCGGTATAGCTCGGTTGGTAGAGCGGCCGTGCCGGCAACTTGAGGGTTGCAGGTTCGATCCCCGCTTTTGGCATCCTAGTCACTGCCGTTGTGTCCTTGGGCAAGACACTTTACCCACCTGCTCCCAGTGCCACCCACACTGCTTTGTAAATGTAAAAATTAGATATTTGGTTTCACTATGTAAAGCGCTATATAAATATAATTCACTTCACAAAACAGAAGTCATCGTCATGGATCCACTAGCTCTCCAATCATCTAAACCAGGGGTCTCAGACACGCGGCCCGGCCCGCGAGACGTTATTTTGCGGCCCCCACCTTAATATGAAAGTATAATATAAGCACGGCCTGTGAGTTTTATATGAATGACACTTGACAGCAATGTGTTATTTGGGTCCAGAATGGCTATTTCAACGTTCTGGGTTGCCTACCCCTGCGTTAGTGGAAAAGCGGCAAATGAGTGAAAGTGACAGATGTTGCCATGGAGACGAGGGTTTTCTTATGTGCCTTGCTGCAGTCACACCCCGACACCTGTCCGTCAGTAACAACAGTCCCTGATAACCTGGACCAATTCAAACCGTTATTGGGTTTTTTTATTATTTAATTTGCATTGCCTCACATTTCTTGATTCTCATTTTGTTCATTTATATTTAGATTTTATTTTGTGTTGAAAATAAAAAAATTTAAAAATATTTTTTTTAAGAAATCTTTTCTTGCGGCCTAGCCTCACCCAGGCTCTGCATCCAGTGGCCCCCAGGCAAATTGAGTTTCAGACCCCGGAATTCTAAACAGACTCAATAACTCCACAGTGACGTCTTAGTTAATATACTGAGGAATTTGTGAAACTTGACCAATATATACTAAATGCCATTATAAGTTAATACTAATAAGACAGATACTTGTACACGTTTGTGTTAGTTCATGCTAACGGCACTCGCGATCTTTACATGACGTTAGCACGTACAAATATGCCTGAAAACATATGGTTTAGTGTGTAAGAATTGTTTTAGTTATATGGTTAAGCTTACAAATGTTGCTTTGGAGCGATGACTGAAGAATCCATATGGGTAGGAACGCTATGGACTGCTAGAACAGTGGTTCTCAACCTTTTTTCAGTGATGTACCCCCAGTGAATTTTTTTAATTCAAGTACCCCCTAATCAGAGGAAAGCATTTTTGGTTGGAAAAAAAGAGATAACGAAATAAAATCCAGCACTATGTCATCAGTATCTGATTTATTACATTGTATAACAGTGCAAAATATTGCTCATTTGTAGTGGTCTTTCTTAAACTATTTGGAAAAAAGATATAAAAATATCTAAAAACTTGTTGAAAAGTTAAGGAGTGATTTAATTACAAATAAAGATTTCTACACAGAAGTAATCAGCAACTCAAAGTGCCCTTTTTGGGGATTGTAGTAGAGATCCATGTGGATTCAAGAACTTAATTCTAAACATTTCTTCACAAAAAATAAATCTTTAACATCAATATTTATGGAACATGTCCACAAAGATCTATCTGTCAACACTGAATATTGCATTGTTGCATTTCTTTTCGCAGTTTATGAACTTACATTCATATTTTCTTGAAGTATTATTCAATAAACATATTTATAAAGGATTTCTGAGTTGTTGCTATTTTTAGAATATTTATAAAAAATCTCACGTACCCCTTGGCATACCTTCAAGTACCCCCAGGGGTACACATACCCCCATTTGAGAACCACTGGTTTAGTGTGTAAGAATTGTTTGTTAAGCTTACAAACCTTGATTTGGAGCGATGGTTGAAGAACTGCTAGGACTGCTAGAAGACGGAATGGCACTTGTACTTCCGGTTCAACGCTTTAAACAGCAGGAAACACTGTAGGCTTTTACACAGCAGCACCTGCAGTGAGCAAACTTGTAGAAAAGATGACGCCTTAGCATATGGGTGTCAAACTCTGGCCCGCGGGCCAAATTTGGCCCGCCGTGTAATTTAATTTGGCCCTTGATTCAATATCAATTTAGCATTAGAGCTGGCCCGCCGGTGTTATACAGCGTTGGCGCCGCAGTAACACCGCATTCACGGCTAATACTCATACTTGCCAACCCATTTAATTTTCCCGGTAGACTCCAGAAGTTCAGTGCCCCTCCCGAAAATCTTCCGGGGCAACCATTCTCCCGAATTTCTACCGATTTCCACCTGGACAACTATATTGGGGGCGTGCATTTAAGGCACGACCTTTTGCGTTCTCTACAACCTGTCGTCACATCCGCTTTTCCTCCATACTAAAAGCGTGTCACATAATATTTGTGACTTTTACACACACACAAAGTGAATGCAAGGCATACTTGGTCAACAGCCATACAGGTCACACTGAGGGTGGCCGTATAAACAACTTTAGCACTCTTACAAATATGCGTCACACTGTGAACCCACACCAAACAAGAATGACAAACACATTTCGGGTAACCATCCGCACCGTAACACAACAGAACAAATACTCAGAACCCCTTGCAGCATTAACTCTTCCGGGAAACTTCCAGCAAACTGATCAATAATTAACGTTTTATTCATGCGTTTTCTCTTGCTACTTCAAGGCTTGAATGTTTGGTTCATTCATTATTGTTATTTTATTTTCAAATGTATTATTAGCCTGTGGAAAAAAATTGATATTTACCTTAGAAGATTACAAATAGAAAAAAAGGCATAACATTTTTATTTGAATTTTATTTGATACGCCATTGATATTTTTTAAATTATTATTGTTATTATTTGAAACTGGATTTTGCATGTCACTAAAGTTATGTAAGCCTTGCCTGTTCAATATTTAATATGGATGCACCGAAATTAAAATTTGTGGCCGAAGCCGAATAAATTTTAAACGCTTAGCCGAATACCGAATAATGAATGCAGTTTTTCACAATTTTTTTAATATTGCATAAATAGCCTAGAATAAATATTTAGACATGTTTTTCAAATAAAGTCATTTTTTTATTGAATATTGACATTTTTTTAATATTCCAGTAGCCTTTGCTTTTCAAAAAAAGCACAAAGTTTTTCATTTATATTAGGCCTTCAAACAAAACATGCATTCCAAAACAAGATAAAGTGCATTAAAGTGGGTAAACCCACAACAAATGAATTATTGTCCTTTCGGCAAAAGTCTGCTTAGCCACAGTAGATATGCCAATAATGTAAACAGAAGGCTCAAGTAAATCTCAATTGTGTGCTTGTAACCTCTTACACTTATACAGGTAGCCTACACAACAGGCTAATAATGTAAACAGAGGCCCCACTAAATCTCAATAAGTGTGTGGTTGTAACCTCATACACTTATACAGGTACACAACATATCCCAACGTCACTGCACGTTGGTTGATTGCGTCACCGCGTCAAAAAATTGCGTCACACGCCACTATTCGGCCTTGTTTTTAACTCATTCCACCGAAGGCCGAATGTGGCTTTTTTTACCATATTCGGCCAAATATATTCGGTTACCGATTAATCGGTGCATCCCTAATATTTAATGCAAAACTCGTTTGAGTCCCTATTAAAAGGTTAATTTGTTCAACCTTGGCCCGCGGCTTTGTTCCGTTTAAAATTTTGGCCCTCTCTGTATTTGAGTTTGACACCCCTGCCTTAGCACAAACAATACAACAGTTTAGTGTCTTTAACGAAATTATTGGCTGTCAGCGAGGAGAAATCCAAACATAAGCCGCAGGGTTCAAAGTGTAGATAAAAAGTAGCGGCACATGGTCTGGAGTTAACGGTGATATTTATGAACACACACACAAAAGTACTGTAAAGTGGTTCCATTGAGTACCGGTATCGATACCCAGGTAGCAGGAATTGCTACCAGACGGGTTGAAATGTTGACGGTACCCATCAGCTCACCTTCCTCCATGTCTCCTGCAGCCAAAGTGGTGCCTCAGCCCATCGCTCACTCATCGTCCCGCGTGCAGCCCGACTACCCCGCAGAGAGAGCCAACCTCATCCCCATCCAAAGCCACCGGTCGTCTCCCAACCCCGTCACCATGGAACCCAGAAGCGACAACAGGTGAAAGCCAAGCACGAATCGATGAATTCCACCCGAATTTGACCTGATCTGAAGAGCATGGATCCTGAACTGCTGGCACCTCATTTTTGTAGGCCTTCTGTACCAGTTCAGTTTCAATATTTCCTTCCGACGTACTCCTCGTCATATCCCCTGACCCACACGTACACCCCCATCAGCAGCTCTGTGTCCACCATCCGCCAGTATCCAGGTAGGAACCTCCATGTTATTTTTAGCCACCGTCGCCGTGTAACCACACTTAAACTGAGCCGTGTGTGTGTGTGTGTGTGTGCGTGCCGCCTGATAGTTACTCCCCAAGCACCCAGCTCAGCACTGCCCGCCCAAGCCGGAGTGGGCGTCGCCACCACTGTCCATCTGAACCACATGCAGCTGATGGCGCAAATCAGCACCCAAGGCATCCAGCCGGCACCCATCGCCGCGCAGGGCATCCAGCCGGCGCCCATAGGCGTGCAGGGTCTGCACACGACCGCGTCCATCGGCACGCAGGGAATCCAGCAGGCCCCCAACGCAACTCAGCACCAGCAACCGCCGTCCGACGCAAAAGCCGGTAACTTTTAAAACGCTTCTGACCTCTCAACAGACCCCTTAAAGGCCTACTGAAAGCCACTACTACCGACCACGCAGTCTGATAGTTTATATATCAATGATGAAATATTAACATTGCAACACATGCCAATACGGTTTAGTTTACTAAATTGCAATTTTAAATTTCGCGCAGAAGTATCCTGCTGAAACGTCGCGTTATGATGACGCATTTTAGAAGACATTTTGTTCCAGCACCGTTCCCAGCTATAAGTTGTCTGCTTTCATCGCATAATTCCACAGTATTCTGGACATCTGTGTTGCTGAATCTTTTGCAATTCGTTCAATGAATAATGGAGACGTCAAAGAAGAAAGCTGTAGGTGGGAAGCGGTGTATTGCGGCTGCCTTTAGCAACACAAACACAGCCGGTGTTTCATTGTTTACATTCCCGAAAGATGATGGTGAAGCTTTACTATGGAACAGAGCGGTCAAGCGAACACGGTTGGATTGGACCACACACACAAAGTACAGTGGATTATGCAGCGATCATTTCGAAAGATCATGTTTCGAAGAGGGTCCCTTACGAAGGGCGGAGATGGGCATCGCCACCACCCGTCGACTGGTGCTGAAGAAAGGTGCGGAGCCGACCTTCAGGTTGCACAGCTACGACCATATAATCTCACTAAAACACTAGTAACACAATAAGCAGATAAGGGATTTTCCAGAATTATCCTAGTAAATTTGTCCAATAACATATGCATCGCTGCCACTGTAGTCTTTTTTTTTTTTTTTTTCTTCTCTAGTCCTTCACTCTCACTTTCCTCATCCACGAATCTTTCATCCTCGCTCAAATTAATGGGGAAATCGTCACTGTCTCGGTCCAAATCGCTCTCGCTGCTGGTGGCCATGATTGTAAACAATGTTCAGATGTGAGGAGCTCCACAACCCGTGACATCGCGCGCATATCGTCTGCTACTTCCGGTACAGGCAAGGCTTTTTTATCAGCTCCAAAAGTTGCGAACTTTATCGTCGATGTTCTCTACTAAATCCTTTCAGCAAAAATATGGCAATATCGCGAAATGATCAAGTATGACACAGAATGGACCTGCTATCCCCGTTTAAATAAGAAAATCTCATTTCAGTAGGCCTTTAACTGTGTCTTAAGGCCTGTTCTAATCCCCTTACAGGAGTCGTTTTGGCAGATGGCTTTGTGGCAAACCCTATAAGCAGCACCAGTCAGCCGGTTGGCACCATAGTGCAGGCGCATGGCCAGGGAGGGGCGCCCACCTTGGTGTCCTCGCCGAGGCCCAGCATCCTCCGCAAGAAGCCCACAACTGAAAGGTGAGTGTTTGTGCGGCTTAGTACTTTTGTGTTCAAAGTTAGGAAGTTTGGATCAGTGGCTACAAGGAGCACATATTGCAGTGCACACCTTTTCAAAGCGGCGTTTGAAACCTTGGCATCGCACAGGAGGACCCACCCCACTAGTTAAAACAGGGGTGTCCAAACTTTTTCCACTGAGGGCCGCACACGGAAAATTAAACCATGCGGGGGCCATTTTTATATTTTCATTTTCAAACCATAACAAAATATATGGATTTTTTAATTTTAATTTTATTTATTTTTTACTTTTAAGGATCCCGGGGACCATAAAGGGTCTCAGTCATTAAAATGTTAAAAACAAGTCAAATTATTAATTTTTTTTTTTTTAACGTTTACACTAAATCTCTACTATATCAACTTCAGGTTGATATAAAGTTTAAAAAATGCCTTTTTTGTAGGGATGCACCGAAATGAAAATTTGTAGCCGAAGCCGAATAAAATTTAAACGCTTGGCTGAATACCGAATAATGAATGCAGTTTTTTACAATTTTTTTATATTGCACAAATAGCCTAGAATAAATATTTAGACATGTTTTTCAAATAAAGTAATTTTTTATTGAATATTGAATTTTTTTTAATAATCCAGTAGCCTTTGCTTTTCAAAAAAAGCACAAAGTTTTTCATTTATATTAGGCCTTCAAACAAAACATGCATTCCAAAAAAAAACAAAGTGCATTAAAGTGGATAAACCCACAACAAATGAATTGTCCTTTTGGCAAAAGTCTGCTTAAACAGAAGGCTCAAGTAAATCTCAATAAGTGTGTGCTTGTAACCTCATACACTTATACAGGTAGCCTACACAACAGGCTGATAATGTAAACAGAGGCCCCACTAAATCTCAATTAAGTGTGTGCTTGTAACCTCATACACTTATACAGGTACACAACATATCCCAACGTCACCGCGTCACTGCACGTTGGTTGATTGCGTCACCGCGTCAAAAAATTGCGTCACACGCCACTCTTCGGCCTTGTTTTGATTGCACAGTTCAGCACATATTTTGTACATTTGACCACTAAAAGGTAACACCCGAATAAGTTTTTCAACTTAAGTCGGGGTCCACGTTAATCAATTCATGGTAAAAGAGCCTGTAGTGTAATGCCAGCAGCTAAAAGCAACTGTGTGAGAAGTTATACTCCAATATCACCATATAGTTATTTTCTATATCTCACAGAGACAAACCCGCGATATATCGAGTATATCGATATATCGGCAAGCCCTAGCTTACAGTTTACGAAAAACTTTTGAGTCCAAGAAATAGATTTCTGAACAAGAACCGGTGACTGTCATTGAACTGTCATTACTAGGGATGCACCGAAAGGAAAATTTGTGGCCGAAACCGAAACCGAATAAAATTTGAGCGCTTGGCCGAAGGCCGAATACCAAATACCGAATAATAAATGCAGTTTTTCACAACTTTTTTATATTGCATAAATAGCCTAGAATCAATTTTTAGACATGTTTTTCAAATAAGGTACATTTTTATTGAATATTGACATTTTTTAATATTCCAGTAGCCTTTGCCTTTCAAAAAAAGCAGTTTTTCATTTATATTAGGCCTTCAAACAAAACATGCATTCCAAAAAAAATAAAGTGCATTAAAGTGGATAAACCCACAACAAATGAATTATTGTCCTTTTGGCAAAAGTCTGCTTAGCCACAGTAGATAGGCTAATAATGTAAACAGAAGGCTCAAGTAAATCTCAATTAAGTGTGTGCTTGTAACCTCATACACTTATACAGGTAGCCTACACAACAGGCTAATAATGTAAACAGAGGCCCCACTAAATCTCAATAAGTGTGTGCTTGTAACCTCATACACTTATACAGGTAGCCTACACAACAGGCTAATAATGTAAACAGAGGCCCCACTAAATCTCAATAAGTGTGTGCTTGTAACCTCATACACTTATACAGGTAGCCTACACAACAGGTTAATAATGTAAACAGAGGCCCCACTAAATCTCAATAAGTGTGTGCTTGTAACCTCATACACTTATACAGGTAGCCTACACAACAGGCTAATAATGTAAACAGAGGCCCCACTAAATCTCAATAAGTGTGTGCTTGTAACCTCATACACTTATACAGGTACACAACATATCCCAGGCCAGAACAGATTTGTCAATAACAGTACTCCAGCTTCAGAATAAAAAGAAGGAAACTTAACTATGTATAAAACAATTTAAATTTAACACTGCACGTCGGTTGATTGCGTCACCGCGTCAAAAAATTGCGTCTTTGCGTCACACGCCACTATTCGGCCTTGCTTTTAACTCATTCCACCGAAGGCCGAATGTGGCTTTTTTGGCCATATTCGGCCGAATATATTCGGTTACCGATTAATCGGTGCATCCCTACTTTTTTGTCAAAGACAAATTTGTTTTTTATAGTAAAACTGAAATATGCAGTATCTTCCCCACCGCCCAAAACATACAAAAAGCAATGTTTGATGTGAAGTAATAGGAGCCCTAAAAAGATAAATAATGCAGGACACCATCGATTTTAATTAATTATTATTTTTGAGTAATAACATAGAAAAGGTAAATAAAATCCCACAAAATATTTTCGGGATCCAAATGGTACCCCACTCATAAATTGATACATTTTTATTATTATTTTTTTTACTTTCACCACTTAAGTTACGAGATCAACTTCAGATATATCTGTCGATTTTACGTTTGAACTATAAATTTTTTTTTTTTTTTTTTTGCTCTTTTGTCAAAGAAAACATTGTTTTTATATGGCAAACACATAATATATGCAAAATTTTCCACTTAAGACATTTTCAAGTGAAATATTCTAAGTAATTGGAGCTTTGAATAGGTAAATAATTCGTTATAATATAGATAATTTTTTAAACTTTTTTTTTTTTTGGAGGAATGGCAATAAAAGAAAAATAAAGAGACAAAACAAACTTTGTGTGGAAAAAATAGCAACATTTTCTAGTTAGATTTCACCTCATTCTACAATTTTTTTTTTGTCTTTTTCTTATTTTTGCAATAACATTTCCAGAATGTGTGGCGGGCCGGTAAACAATTAGCTGCGGGCAGCAAATGGCCCCTGGGCTTCACTTTGGACACCCCTGAGTTCAAAAGAACTAGACCAGATAAACTATAGATCTGTCGGTTATAATTGTTATTTTTTTTTGCAATGACAGTTTTAAATTAAAAATAATTGCCTTTAACGGCAGCTTTGCGTTATTAGAGTCAATATTGCAACATTTCCTTGTTACATTACATGTTTGCTGTATTATTACTTTTTTGTAATCGTATTTTTTAAATGTGTCATTGACTGTTAAATTAGGTCAGGGCCGTACAATGTTGGGACCCCGCTGCCCGGCACCTGAAAGTAACCTGCACATTAGGGCTGTGAATCTTTGGGTGTCCCACGATTCCATTCAATATCGATTCTTGAGGTCACGATTCGATTATGAATCGATTCATCCCGATTCAGAAACGGTATTTTTCCGATTTAAAACGATTCTCTATTCTTTCAATACATAGAATTTCAGCAGGATCTATGCCAGTCTGCTGACATGCAGAGAGAGTAGTAGATTTTTTTTATAAAAAGCTTTAATAATTGTAAAGGACGATGTTTTAACTGATTGCAATAATGTAAACATACAAATGTAAATCCAAGACAACAATATGGTGTCTGATTTATTCATGCTTGCACAAATTTTAACTAGAACAAAACGTTTTAACATCTGAATTTGACACTGCGTTACTACTCACTCACTTGCCAGAACAATTCAATACAGTATTACAACTCCTGTGACTGTAACATCAATATCAGGTGTGCCCACACTTTTTCTGCAGGCGAGCTACTTTTCAATTGACCGAGTCAAAGGAATCTACCTCATTCATATATATAATTTATATTGAATTATTTATGAAAGAGACGTTTTTGTTAACACGTTAAAGGTGTTTAATGATAACACAAGCATGTTTAACACATATAGATTTATTTTGTTTCATGAAGACAAGAATACAAGTTGGTGTATTACCTGATTCTGATGACTTGCATTGTTTGGAATCAGACAGTAGTTCTGATAACGTCCACATTTTCGAATGGAGGAGAAAAAAGTCCTCCTCTGTCCAATACCACATGAAAGTGGTTAGTTTTTGGCGTCTTATTTGTCCAACTACCATACTCGTTTTTATACATTTTGCAAAAAATACAATGACTGACAACTCCGTAGCTTGCTAGCTTGCTATCTTTTGCACGCTAGCTTTCTGAGACTCTTATTTTGTTAGCGCAGGCAGCATGAAGCAGGGCTTTTATTGTGAAGACAGCAACTGTGCAGTCTCTTTTGGGTTTTGACAGCAGGTAGGGCGCGAGAATCTGTTGAAATAAAAAGTGTTTCTCGCCCTCCTTGGACATGTTTTCTTAATAATGATCTCGCAGCAGCCAGCGTCATCTTAGAAGACCCTCGGGTGCCGTGAATGTCAATCAAGTGATGAAAGTGGCGTCATCGTAAAGATTGATGATCATACATTTTTAGGTTTATTTTTTTAATGCTTGGTTTGCGATCGACTGGCAGACCATCCACGATCGACCGGTAGCTCGCGATCGACGTAATGGGCACCCCTGATCAATATAATACAATTTGTAGGCTCGGCTAGCTGCCAATCTGTGCCAGAACTTGCCCAAACATTACCATAAATTTTTACAAAAATACTGTAACTGTTCATTATGAACTATTTCTTTGTGTAAAAGAACACAATATAAGATTCATAAATCAAATGAGCTTAGGCTAGTTGCTTTTATATTTCTGAGAACATGCCACTTCCAAAAAAAAAATTTACCAAATACTAGTTAGTTATGTCTCTTTTTTTCTTAACAAAACACAAAAGCAGTAATAAAGTTTCTGCTAGCTTCAGTCACAGCTTCCCTCACTTTTAGCTTTGTCTCTCTGTAAAGTGAAGGTACAACATTGTCTATAAAAAGCGAGCGTGATGGGATGTCATGCCGTGGCTCAATAGTTTTGATAGTTCTCTCTCCACTGCGCTGTATGGTCGCAGGTCTTTTGTAATGAAACAAGCGATGGATCTGGTTATCGTCTTTGCCCGTTCGGAACTGGGGGGTAATTTTGTAAACTGGTAAAGTGTGCGTTGATCAGCTGCCGGTGTTGTTAGTGGATGATCCTTTTCCTCTGATAACTCTGGGTGGTGTCTGTCCAAGTGAGCGCGTGGATTTCAAGTACCGTATTTTTCGGACTATAAGTCGCAGTTTTTTTTCATTGTTTGGCCGGGGGTGCGACTTATACTCAGGAGCGGCTTATGTATGGAATTATTAACACATTACCGTAAAATATCAAATATTATTATTGAGCTCATTCACGTAGGAGACTAGATGTATAAGATTTCATGGGATTTATTGATTAGGAGTGACAGAATGTTTGGTGAATGTATAGCATGTTCTATATGTTATAGTTATTTGAATGACTCTTACCATAATATGTTAGGTTAACATAGCAGTTGGTTATTTATGCCTCATATAACCGACACTTATTCAGCCTGTTGTTCACTATTCTTTATTTATTTTAGATTGCCTTTCAAATATCTATTCTTGGTGTTGGGTTTTATCAAATGCATTTCCCCCAAAAAATGCCACTAAAAGTTAATTTTTAAGGAAAAAAATGATTTTCAAGGTAAAAGTTGATTTTCATGACAAAAAATGATTTTCAAGGAAAAAGTTGATTTTCAAGGAAAAAGATGATTTTCAAGGAAAAAAATAATTTTCAAGGTAAGTTGATTTTCAAGGGGAAAAAATATTTCCAAGGAAAAAAATTATTTTCAAGGTAAAAGTTGATTTTCAAGGAAAAAAAATATTTTCAAGTTAAAAGTTGATTTTCAAAGGAAACAATGATTTTCAAGGTAAAAGTTGATTTTCATGACAAAAAATTATTTTCAAGGTAAAAGTTGATTTTCCATGAAAAAAAATATTTTCAAGGTCAAAGTTGATTTTCAAGGGAAAAAATTATTTTCAAGGTAAAAGTTGATTTTCAAGGAAAAAAATAGATTTTCAAGGAAAAATATTTCCCAGGAAAAAAAAGATTTTTAAAGGTAAAAGTTGATTTTCAAGGCAAACATTTTTTTTCAAGGTAAAAGTTGATTTTCCATGAAAAAAAATATTTCCAAGGTAAAAGTAGATTTTCAAGGAAAAAAAATATTTTCAAGGTAAAAGTTGATTTTCAAGGAAAAAAAATATTTTCAAGGTAAAAGTTGATTTTCAAGGAAAAATATTTTCCAGGAAAACATTTTTTAAAGGTAAAAGTTGATTTTCAAGGCAAACATTTTTTAAAGGTAAAAGTTGATTTTCAAGGCAAACATTTTTTTTCAAGGTAAAAGTTGATTTTCAAGGAAAAAAATAGATTTTCAAGGTAAAAGTTGATTTTCATGGAAAGTGCGACTTATATGTTTTTTTCCTTCTTTATTATGCATTTTCGGCCGGTGCGATTTATACTGCGGAGCGACATATACTCCGAAAAATACGGTATTCCCAAAATACTTAACTCAATCGTTGCAAATTCTGCAAAGTCATGTCAAGCCCCTTCTTGCCATGGTAAAATCCAAAGTGTCTCCAAACTTTTGCTTTCAAAGTCCACGGAGGCGGTTGTATTTCTTCTAAAGGCTGCTCGGTTTCTTTTTCTTCTACCTGCATTTTAGTGGCAACACTACACTCCGTTTAGTACAGTGGTTCTCAACCCGCCTCTTCTCGGTCCCCCCGCTCTGTCTCTCCACAAAAGATCCCCCGCTCTGTCTCTCCACAAAAGATTGGATCAAAGGATGACTCTCAATAGATCGCAACGTGGGTTTTTTGCTCTGCTACTTATAAAACCCCGACCCCCCTGTGAACATTTTTTTAATTCAAGTACCCCCTAATCAGAGCAAAGCATTTTTGGTTGGAAAAAAAGAGATAAAGAAGTAAAATACTGCACTATGTCATCAGTTTCTGATTTATTAAACAGTGCAAAATATTGCTAATTTGCAGTGGTCTTTCTTAAAATATTTGGAAAAAAAGATATAAAAATAACTAAAAACTTGTTGAAAAATAAAGAAGTGATTCAATTATAAATAAAGATTTCTACACATAGAAGTAATCATCAACTTAAAGTGCCCTCTTTGGGGATTGTAATAGAGATCCATCTGGATTCATCAACTTAATTCTAAACATTTCTTCACAAAAAAAAAAAAAATCTTTGACGTCAATATTTATGGATCATGTCCACAAAAAATCTTGCTGTCAACACTGAATATTGCATCGTTGTATTTTTTTTCACAGTTTATGAACTTATATTCATATTTTGTTGAAGTATTATTCAATAAATATATTTATAAAGTATTTTTGAATTGTTGCTATTTTTAGAATTAAAAAAAAAAAATTCCACGTACCCCTTGGCATACCCTCAAGTGCCCCCAGAGGTACGTGTACCCCCATTTGAGAACCAATCAATCAATGCTTATTTATATAGCCCCAAATCACAAATGTCTCAAAGGACTGCACAAATCATTACGACTACGACATCCTCGGAAGAACCCACAAAAGGGCAAAGAAAACTCACACCCAGTGGGCAGGGAGAATTCACATCCAGTGGGACGCCAGTGACAATGCTGACTATGAGAAACCTTGGAGAGGACCTCAGATGTGGGCAACCCCCCCTCTCTAGGGGACCGAAAGCAATGAATGTCGAGCGGGTCTAACATGATACTGTGAAAGTTCAATCCATAGTGGCTCCAACACAGCAGCGAGAGTTCAATTGTAGAATGAGGTGAAATCTAACTAGAAAATGTTGCTATTTTTTCCACACAAAGTTTGTTTTGTCTCTTTATTTTTCTTTTATTGCCATTCCTCAAAAAAAAAAAAAAGTTTAAAAAATTATCTATATTATAACGAATTATTTACCTATTCAAAGCTCCAATTACTTAGAATATTTCACTTGAAAATGTCTTAAGTGGAAAATTTTGCATATATTATGTGTTTGCCATATAAAAACAATGTTTTCTTTGACAAAAGATCAAAAAAAAAAAAAAATGTATAGTTCAAACGTAAAATCGACAGATATATCTGAAGTTGATCTCGTAACTTAAGTGGTGAAAGTAAAAAAAAAAAAAATAATAAAAATGTATCAATTTATGAGTGGGGTACCATTTGGATCCCGAAAATATTTTGTGGGATTTTATTTACCTTTTCTATGTTATTACTCAAAAATAATAATTAATTAAAATCGATGGTGTCCTGCGTTATTGATCTTTTTAGGGCTCCTATTACTTCACATCAAACATTGCTTTTTGTATGTTTTGGGCGGTGGGGAAGATACTGCATATTTCAGTTTTACTATAAAAAACAAATTTGTCTTTGACAAAAAAGTAGGGATGCACCGATTAATCGGTAACTGAATATATTCGGCCGAATATGGCCAAAAAAGCCACATTCGGCCTTCGGTGGAATGAGTTAAAAGCAAGGCCGAATAGTGGCGTGTGACGCAAAGACGCAATTTTTTGACGCGGTGACGCAATCAACCAACGTGCAGTGTTAAATTTAAATTGTTTTATACATAGTTAAGTTTCCTTCTTTTTATTCTGAAGCTGGAGTACTGTTATTGACAAATCTGTTCTGGCCTGGGATATGTTGTGTACCTGTATAAGTGTATGAGGTTACAAGCACACACTTATTGAGATTTAGTGGGGCCTCTGTTTACATTATTAGCCTGTTGTGTAGGCTACCTGTATAGGGGGACCGAAAGCAATGGATGTCAATCACCACTGCCTTAGTAGCTAGCCACCAGGTAGCCACGCTGCTTATTGTGCAATATCTATGGTAGCCCAGAAGGCAAATAAATACACATTGCCGGGAGCGGGGGAAGGAAATAGATTTTTGAAAAATGAGAACCGATACTGAATCATACAATGTGAGAATGGAGATTTGAATTTGAATCGATTTGTTTCCCCTCACCCCTATTACTGCACATATTTGATACCGTATGCACCTCGAATCGAACACTTTAAAAACATCTGGGGCAAAGGCTTGTGGTATAAAAGCAGGCTATGTGTAGTAATATGAACCTTTGACCTTGCTGCTTCTGTCGCAGTTGTGTTCGTAAGACCCTCATCCCCACTCAGCCCAGCGACCAGAGCAGCAGCAGCAGAATGGAGTGTGGGGTGAGAGGGGCCGGCTCCCCCAGACCAGCAGGGTTAGTGTACCTGTCTTCAATCGCTTTTGAAGCACTGTGACTCTTTCACCCTTGCCTATAAAGTACTATCTATCTATCTAAGCAGAGTCAAACCCAAAACCGAGATGCACATGGCGGTGGCCCCTCCCGTCATGGCCACCGTGGAGGCGCTACCCCCACAAGGAGGGGAGCAGCAGGCCGTGGCTTCCGGCGCCCCGCATCTCGCCCAGGCCCTGCCCGCCCTGCTGGCCACGCCGGGCCCCGTGCCGCCCTCCCAGCCGTCCTCTGTCCTCTCAGCGTTGCCGGCGGCCATGGCTATGACCCCGCCCATCGTGGCATCCATGGCCAACACGGTGGCGTCGCCCACGCAGCCCGCCGCCACCAGCACCGCAGCCTGCAACACCAGCGCCGCTTGCCCTGATGTGAAAGTCAAGCAGGAGCTGGAGATGATGGACACCGCTCAGCCTGGTGAGGACCGCCTCTTTCTGGTCACGTGATGTGCGGAATAAACCTGACTCCCATCTTTTTTTTTCTAAGATTCTATTGTGAACCCAGCCTTGAATGCCCAGGCCTCCACCCTCAACGTGCCGCCCACAGGAGATCTGATCACCGGAGCTTCCCCGAGGAAGAAGCCCCGCAAGCAGCAGCACGTCATCTCCACAGAAGAGAACGAGATGATGGAGACCAACAGCACTGACGAGGAGAAGACACCAGGGCGCCCCGTCACTGGCAGGGCAGAGCGCCGAGAGTCTCCCCCGAGGGAATATGTCGGTACGTCACCACACATCCCATTTTATTCTTGGGGGTAACCCTTCCATTTAGAATCAATTCTCCATTCAAAATCTATTCTTGATTCCAATTCTGTGATTAACCACATTCTTCCATAAAATGGATTACAGCTCTGATAAATGTTTATATGTTGTTTATCTGCTGACCTCAACTGCGGATGTTGTGGATAGGTGGAGGGAATCCTTCGAAGACCTCCCCAATCCCACCAACACGTCTTCCTATGAGGAAGCAGTGCCTGGGGAATCTGTGGTGGACTCTCCTATTTCTGGGGCTGAGGTCGCTGAGGTAGTTAAAAAGCTCCTCGGTGGCAAGGCCCCAGGGGTGGATGAGGTCCGCCCGGAGTTCCTTAAGGCTCTGGATGCTGTGGGGCTGTCTTGGTTGACAAGACTTTGCAGCATCGCGTGGACATCGGGGGCGGTACCTCTGGATTGGCAGACTTGGGTGGTGGTTCCTCTCTTTAAGAAGGGGGACCGGAAAGGTTTATTCAGGTGTACTGGAGAGGAGGCTATGCCGGATAGTCGAACCTCGGATTCAGGAGGAACAGTGTGGTTTTCGTCCTGGTCGTGGAACTGTGGACCAGCTCTATACTCTGGGCAGGGTTCTTGAGGGTGCATGGGAGTTTGCCCAACCAGTCTACATGTGCTTTGTGGACTTGGAGAAGGCATTCGACCGTGTCCCTCGGGAAGTCCTGTGGGGAGTGCTCAGAGAGTATGGGGTATCGGACTGTCTTATTGTGGCGGTCCGCTCCCTGTATGATCAGTGCCAGAGCTTGGTCCGCATTGCTGGCAGTAAGTCGAACACGTTTCCAGTGAGGGTTGGACTCCGCCAAGGCTGTCCTTTGTCACCGATTCTGTTCATAACTTTTATGGAGAGAATTTCTAGGTGCAGTCAAGGCGTTGAGGGGTTCCAGTTTGGTGAGCGCAGGATTAGGTCTGAGCTTTTTGCAGATGATGTGGTCCTGATGGCTTCATCTGACTGGGATCTTCAGCTCTCACTGGATCTGTTCGCAGCCGAGTGTGAAACGACCGGAATGAGAATCAGCACCTCCAAGTCCATGGTTCTCGCCCGGAAAAGGGTGGAATGCCATCTCCGGGCTGGGGAGGAGGCCCTGCCCCAAGTGGAGGAGTTCAAGTACCTAGGAGTCTTGTTCACGAGTGAGGGAAGAGTGGATCGTGAGATCGACAGGCGGATCGGTGCGGCGTCTTCAGTAATGCGGACGTTGTACCGATCTGTTGTGGTGAAGAAGGAGCTGAGCCGGAAGGCAAAGCTCTCAATTTACCGGTCGATCTACGTTCCCATCCTCACCTATGGTCATGAGCTTTGGGTCATGACCGAAAGGATAAGATCACGGGTACAAGCGGCCGAAATGAGTTTCCTCCGCCGTGTGGCGGGGCTCTCCCTTAGAGAGATAGGGTGAGAAGCTCTGCCATCCGGGAGGAACTCAAATTAAAGCCACTGCTCCTTCACATCGAGAGGAGCCAGATGAGGTGGTTCGGGCATCTGGTCAGGATGCCACCCGAACGCCTCCCTAGGGAGGTGTTTAGGGCACGTCCAACCGGTAGGAGGCCACGGGGAAGACCCAGGACACGTTGGGAAGACTATGTCTCCCGGCTGGCCTGGGAACGCCTCGGGATCCCCCGGGAAGAGCTAGACGAAGTGGCTGGGGAGAGGGAAGTCTGGGTTTCCCTGCTTAGGCTGTTGCCCCCGCGACCTGACCTCGGATAAGCGGAAGAAGATGGATGGATGGATGGATAAATGTTTATATAACTTAAAAGAAAACTACTCAATTCTACCAAACATTTGATAAAGTCAAATACAAATAAGTCAACAATAGATGTATCCAACACTTCGCTTTTTCTAAAATAAATTTGTACAGCAGATAGGGGCGTATAAATAGTTTATTTGTTTTTTTTAATTGATTAAGAATAGTTAAAAATAAGAATCGCGATTCAATAAAAAATGTACATTTTTGACAGCCTCAGTCACCACGGACCAGCAAGAGCAGCCACGTTCCAACATGACGGGGGATGGGAGTTAAGATTTCATCGGTTACGATTCCACTTTAGATTTTGCTTAACGGTTCTCTTATCGATTGTTTTTCGGGAAAAAAGGTGGATTAGCATCAATTGTGTCAAGTAACATCACTTCACAAAGCCTACTGTGAGGTCTAAATAGGCACATATGTAGCGTAGAAGGAAAACAAAACTTTATTGCCAATAATTCGGTATAGCTCTGTTGGTAGAGCGGCCGTGCCAGCAACTTGAGGGTTGCAGGTTCGATCCCCGCTTCCGCCATCCTAGTCACTGCCGTTGTGTCCTTGGGCAAGACACTTTACCCACCTGCTCCCCGTGCCACCCACACTGGTTTAAATGTAAAAATTAGATATTGGGTTTCACTTTGTAAAGCGCTTTGAGTCATTAGAGAAAAAGCACTATATAAATATAATTCACTTCAAATTCACAATTATTTACCTACATCAGAGGTTGGGAACCTTGTTGGCTGAGAGAGCCATGAAAGCCAAATATTTCAAAATGTATTTCCGTGAGAGCCATATCATATTTTTTAACACTGAATACAACTAAATGTGTGCATTTTTAAGTAAGACCAACATTTGTAGAGTATAATAAGTCTCTTATTCTTTTTAATAACATTGTTATTCTGAAGCTAACCAATAATAAATAAAATGTCATGTCTGTTGATCATGTTTTTGTTTGGCCATGTGCTGTTTGTCCTTTGGACTCTTTAAGTTCCTGTTTTTTTCCACTCCCTTGTCTGGTTTCCTTGGTTACTCATTTTGTCCACCTGTCTCTGGTGGACAAAATGCCCGCTCACCTGCGAAATTATTCATAATTATCGTGTTAAGCAATGTCAGCTAAGATTTATCTGAGAGCCAGATTCAGTCATCAAGAGCCACATCTGGCTCTAGAGCCATAGGTTCCCTACCCCTGACCTACATGTTAAAATGATAAGAATGATTTTTCTGTAGAATTTAATCATGTGCAAATCACACAAGAATGTAACATGTGATTAAGGCTGGGCGATATGGCCTTTTTTTAATATCTCTATTTTTAGGCCATGTCACGATACACCATATATATCTCCGTTTGTTGCCTCAGCCTTGAATGAACACTTGATGCTTATAATGACAGCAGTATGATGATTCTATGTGTACATATTGCATTAATATATGCTACTTTTAAACTTTCATGCAGAGAGGGAAATCACAACTAAGTCAATTGAGCAAAGGTGTATTTATTAAACAGTTATTAAGCAGTGGCACAAACATTCCTGTCGTTTCCAAAACTGAAAGTGCAACATTGTCAGAGACATTTTAAACAAGATATTAGTGCACTTTTGTGCATGATGTCACTAAGATGACATATATTAAAACAACACTAAATTAAAGTGCACTTTTTGTACGGAACGCCACTACAATAGTTTAAAACAAAAAAAGTGCACTTTTGTGAATGATGTCACACAAGATATTTCAATAACTCTCAAATAAAAATTAGCTGCATTATAAGAAATCAAATAGTATATGTCCTTAGTTCTGTGGTAGATTCCTGCGGACGTTATCGCCTTCTGTTGTTGACTTTTTTTTTCATACGGTGTTGATGTGGTAACGGTTGCTTTAGAATTTTGTTGGTGTGGCACCGAACGGAGATGTTGACATGCAGAGTTTCAAGCACTCTTCATTCTCTAGCACAGGGGTAGGGAACCTATGGCTCTAGAGCCAGATGTGGCTCTTTTGATGACTGCATCTGGCTCTCGGATAAATCTTAGCTGACATTGCTCAACACAATAAGTAATGAATAATCCCACTGGTAATCAGTGTTAAAAATAACGTTCAAAATATAAAAAATTCTCATGCATTTTTATCCATCCATCCTTTTTATACCGCACCTGTTCAAGAAGTCAAGAATGGTAAGAATGATTTTATTCATTATTAGTTAGCTTCAGAATAAAAATGTTATTAAAAAGAATAACAGACGTGTTATACCCTATTGTTGGTTTTACATAAAAAAGCAGACATTTAGTTGTATTCAGTGTTAAAAAAATATTATATGGCTCTCACGAAAATACATTTTAAACTATTTGACTTCCATGGCTCTCTCAGCCAAAAAGGTTCCCGACCACTGCTCTAGCAGGTGACTTTTCAAATGATGCTACATATTAGCAGTTATGCTACTTTTTGTAGCAACACTTTGGCCCCACTCTTGACATTACGGCTATGTGTTCGACATATTCCCGCTTGAAGCCAAACCACCGCCAGATGATGGACCCCCTGCTGTTGTTCTTGGGAATTAATTCTTCCTCCATTTGTTACCTTCTTTCTCTCGTATTCCCACTAGCACCACAGCTAACGTTACCCATGCCGCCACCTCTCTGCTCCGTGAGGGCGTATACGTATGTGACGTATGTAAGGTGTGCTTGCTGTCTGTGAGAAGGAGAGACAAGAAGGAGTGGAAAGATTGATTGATTGATACTTTTTTAGTAGATTGCACAGTTCAGCACATATTTTGTACATTTGACCACTAAAAGGTAACACCCGAATAAGTTTTTCAACTTAAGTCGGGGTCCACGTTAATCAATTCATGGTAAAAGAGCCTGTAGTGTAATGCCAGCAGCTAAAAGCAACTGTGTGAGAAGTTATACTCCAATATCACCATATAGTTATTTTCTATATCTCACAGAGACAAACCCGCGATATATCGAGTATATCGATATATCGGCAAGCCCTAGCTTACAGTTTATGAAAAATTTTTGAGTCCAAGAAATAGATTTCTGAACAAGAACCGGTGACTGTCATTGAACTGTCATTACTAGGGATGCACCGAAAGGAAAATTTGTGGCCGAAGCCGAAACCGAATAAAATTTGAGCGCTTGGCCGAAGGCCGAATACCAAATACCGAATAATAAATGCAGTTTTTCACAAATTTTTTATATTGCATAAATAGCCTAGAATCAATTTTTAGACATGTTTTTCAAATAAGGTAAATTTTTATTGAATATTGACATTTTTTAATATTCCAGTAGCCTTTGCCTTTCAAAAAAAGCACAGTTTTTCATTTATATTAGGCCTTCAAACAAAACATGCATTCCAAAAAAAATAAAGTGTATTAAAGTGGATAAACCCACAACAAATGAATTATTGTCCTTTTGGCAAAAGTCTGCTTAGCCACAGTAGATATGCTAATAATGTAAACAGAAGGCTCAAGTAAATCTCAATTAAGTGTGTGCTTGTAACCTCATACACTTATACAGGTAGCCTACACAACAGGCTAATAATGTAAACAGAGGCCCCACTAAATCTCAATAAGTGTGTGCTTGTAACCTCATACACTTATACAGGTAGCCTACACAACAGGTTAATAATGTAAACAGAGGCCCCACTAAATCTCAATAAGTGTGTGCTTGTAACCTCATACACTTATACAGGTACACAACATATCCCAGGCCAGAACAGATTTGTCAATAACAGTACTCCAGCTTCAGAATAAAAAGAAGGAAACTTAACTATGTATAAAACAATTTAAATTTAACACTGCACGTCGGTTGATTGCGTCACCGCGTCAAAAAATTGCGTCTTTGCGTCACACGCCACTATTCGGCCTTGCTTTTGACTCATTCCACCGAAGGCCGAATGTGGCTTTTTTTGCCATATTCGGCAGAATATATTCGGTTACCGATTAATCGGTGCATCCCTAGTCATTACTCTTCTTGTCCTCCCTCAGACGAGGAAGGCGTGCGCTACGTGCCCGTCCGGCCTCGACCGCCCGTCACTCTCCTGCGTCACTACCGTAACCCCTGGAAAGCGGCCTACCACCACTTCCAGAGGTACAGCGACATCCGAGTCAAAGGTAAGTGTCTGGTGTTGGAATGGCCGTAAATGTTACCCTGTGGAGCTCAGTTTTTTCTGTCCAACAAATTGTGTTTCAGAGGACAAGAAGGGCACGTTGCAGGATATGGCCAACCAGAAAGGGGTGGCGTGCAGAGCGCAAGGCTGGAAGATTCACTTGTGTGCTGCGCAACTCCGGCAGCTGGTGAGTTTAACATCCGACCCAAATCTTCAGAGTTTCTGCAAGTCATTAAAAAGCCTTAAAAGTCATAATTCTGGGTTTTGCCAGAATTCGGGCCTCAAAGGGGAAGTGCACTTTTTTTTTTTAGGAATTTTGTCTATCGTTCACATTCATTATGAAAGACATGACGACGAACGTGTTATTATTTTTTAAATCTAACTCAGAAATAAAAGTCCATAAAGTCTAATAAATAACCATCCAAAATGTGCCAGCAATACTTCATTTACCGTATTTTTCGGAGTATAAGTCGCAGTTTTTTTCATAATTTTGCCGGGGGTGCGACATATACTCCGGAGCGACTTATGTGTAAAATTAACACATTACCGTAAAATATCAAATAATATTATTTATCTCATTCGCGGAAGAGACGAAGAAAATGTCAGCAATCGTCACACACACGTCAGCAATCGTCACACACACGTCAACCAATAAGAATTCGGCGGGGGAGGGTCATGTTAGAAGTGCATTGTGGGTCATGGGATGCTAACTGCTATATGCTACTGCCGTAGCTATTAAAATGGATCATTTCTTCGTTGGCGCTAACTTATAAAAACTGAGAAGGGCTGAACAAAAATGGCAGCGAAAAGGAAATCATGTACTGCAGATTACAAGCTGGACGTAGTGAAATATGCAGCAGAAAACGACAAGACGAAGCAACGCTTACCTTTGGAGTTGGCAGAGTTGTTTAGAAGCGACATTGAGGAAGAAGATGTCATGGGATTTAGGGATTAGGAGTGACAGATTGTTTGGTAAACATATAGCATGTTTTATATGTTATAGTTATTTGAATGACTCTTACCATAATATGTACGTTAACATACCAGCAGAGGTGGGTAGAGTAGCCAGAAATTGTACTCAAGTAAGAGTACTGTTACTTTAGAGATTTATTACTCAAGTAAAAGTAAGGATTAGTCACCCAAATATTTACTTGAGTAAAAGTAGAAAGTATGTTGTTAAAAAACTACTCAAGTACTGAGTAACTGATGAGTAACCTGTTCGTTTAATGATTACGGCAACAAATAATGCACAAAAACATAAGAATAGCAATGAGCACATTCAGAGCCAGGAATATCTCTCAAGCAACTAAAACAATAATATATATTAAATAATAATACATTAAAATAAAAAAAAATTAAGGCAAATTGAGCCACAATAACTTAACAGTACCATAGGCTCAGTAGGCATTCATTGATTGTATGATTGATTGAAACTTGTATTAGTAGATTGCACAGTACAGTACATATTCCGTACAATTGCCCACTAAATGGTAACACCCCAATAAGTTTTTCAACGTTAATCAATTACTTAATAAATGACCATGTCGAGGTGATCTACCTCATATATACATAAACATACACACGTATCATATATATATATATATATATATATATATATATATATATATATATATATATATATATACATGTATATTTATTTATTTTGCGTTTTTTGTTGACATGTTAAAGGTGTTTTAATGAATATACATGCATGTTTAACATATAGATTCCTATCTTTCATGAAGACAAGAATATAAGTTGGTGTATTACCTGATTCTGATGACTTGCATTGATTGGAATCAGACAGTATAGTGCTGATAACGTCCCGGTTTTCAAATGGAGGAAAAAAAAAAAAGTTCCTCTTTCCTGTCTAATACCACATGAAAGTCGTTGGTTTTTGGCATCTTATCTGTCCAGCTTCCATATTCGTTTTTATACACTTTACAAGAAATACATTGGCGGCAAACTCCGTAGCTTGCTAGTTTGTTTGCGCTGGCTTTCGGAGACTCTTATTTTGTTAACGCAGGCACGATGGAGCGGCACTTTTATTGTGAAGACAGGAACTGTTCGATCAGTCTTTAGGCTTTTGACGGGAAGTACGGTTGAAATCAAAAGTGTCTTTTTTCCTTTACACTTTTGATTGATTGATTGATTGAAACTTGTATTAGTAGATTGCACAGTACAGTACATGTTCCGTACAGTTGACCACTAAATGGTAACACCCCAATAAGTTTTTCAACATGTCGGGTTTTACGTGTGACGGTCACGTGACCACCTGGCTCTGTTTGATTGGTCCAACGTCACCAGTGACTGCATTTGATTGGTGAAACGCAAGCCTGAGTAATTCCTACTTTGAATGCGTGTCTGACAAAAACAAAACAAACAAAGCGTGCATTAACAGATCGATTAAAAAAAAAAAAAAGTAGCGAGTAGCGACCTGATTGCAGATAAATGGAGCGGAGTAAAAGTAGCGTTTCTTCTCTATAAATATACTCAAGTAAAAGTATGTTGCATAAAAACTACTCTTAGAAGTACAATTTTACCCAAAAGTTACTCAAGTTGATGTAACGGAGTAAATGTAGCGCGTTACTACCCACCTCTGCATACCAGGCACCTTCTCCGTTGGTTATTTATGCGTCATTTAACGGAGTCTTATTCAGCATGTTGTTCACTATTCTTTATTTATTTTAAATTGCCTTTCAAATGTCTATTCTTGGTGTTGGGTTTTATCAAATAACTTTCCCCCAAAAATGCGACTTATACTCCAGTGCGACGTAAATGTTTTTTTCCTTCTTTTTTATGCATTTTCGGCCTATGCGACGTATACTCCGGAGCTACTTATAATCCGAAAAATACGGTACATGTCGTGATTTGAATATTTACCAAGTATTAGTGATATTGTTATTATACACATAACCATCGAATCCTAAATAACACTGCACCAGCGCCACTTAAGCACTTTGTCCAGCTTACATCTACTGTGACAACTAGAAAGCACACAAGCCTCCACCAGGAGGCAGTGTAGCGTACCCAGATGTAAAACATATTTTGTACAATCAGCCTTTTCATATTAAGCCATAAAGGAATGGAACGACCTCACAACAAACGTGAAAAGTTTAACAGATTACTCTTCATTCACAATTGAAGTTAAAAAGTGGCTTTGGAGCAATCAGAGCTGCTCACACAGTCACTAAGGTGGCCACTATGACACATCAACTCAATGTATATTATATGTATCCATGAGAGCATTTTTGTTGTAAATTGTGAGGTGTGTCTGGTAAAATCATGGTTGTTTTTACAAATGCTGACAGATGTGAACAAGAGCATGTATTCTCTTTGTGTGATGATGTAAATGATATGTGGTTGCATTGTATATTAAGTATGTGTCCATGAAAGTGCATTTTATGACTTTTCTTAATTTGAATACATGCTATAGTGTGATTTTACTGTCATAATTGCAGGATTTTTGTATCCCTTTGATCTACGTAGCCAGGGACTGCAGATGGAAATGAGCTATTTAGCTATAATCTGGTAGAGAACATATCTGTCTTGGAGCTTAATGTTTCTGTGCAATGTCCTTTCAAATAAAGACTAAACTAATTATAAGCGCCAACGTAGACCAACTACTTATAGCTGTGCCGTGATCTCAAGCTTGTGTGCCTATTTTGACAATATTGACTGGTCAGCTGCTTCCTCGCTTCCCTGCTCATGGAAGATTATTGTATATAATAACTCATGCCTTTCACCTGGATAGGAGAAGGATGAGGATGTAATCCGACAACTTGGTACACTTTGACAGCCAATTTCGACCCAGAAAGGCGAAAAAAACGACAGACGCTTGGTTCCACCCCCCTTTTTTTGCGAGGATTATGATTCTTTCCTCATCTTAAAGGGAATTTTACAAGATTCTATTAGTTTGACGTCCCGATGACAGCAGACATTGTACAGTAAGTGAGGTTTTTATTATATTACATTACTCTAAAGCAGGGGTCACCAACCTTTTTGAAACCAAGAGCTACTTCTTGGGTACTGATTAATGCGATAGGCTACCAGTTTGATACACACTTAAATAAATTGCCAGAAATAGACAATTTGCTCAATTTACCTTTTAATATATATATATATATATATATATTAAAAGGTAAATTGAGCAAATATATATATATATATATATATATATATATATATATATATATATATATATATATATATATATATATATATATATATATTAAAAGGTAAATTGAGCAAATTGTCTATTTAATGTATGTATATATGTATGTATGTATATATGTATGTATATGTATATATAAATGAGTATTTCTGTCTGTCATTCCGTCGTACATTTTTTTCCCTTTTACGGAAGGTTTTTTGTAGAGAATAAATTAAGAAAAAAACACTTAAACGGTTTAAAAGAGGAGAAAACACACAAAAAACGAAAATTTAAATTTTGAAACATAGTTTATCTTCAATTTTGACTCTTTATAATTCAAATTTCCACCGAAAAAAATAAAGAGAAACACTAGCTAATTCGAATCTTTTGGAAAAAAATTAATTAAATAATTTGTGGAACATCATTAGTAATTTTTCCTGATTAATTTTAAAACTTTGACATGTTTTGAATTGCTTAAAATCCAATCTGCACTTTGTTATAATATATAACAAATTGGACCAAGCTATATTCCTAACAAAGACAAATCATTATTTCTTCTAGATTTTCCAGAACATAAATTTTAAAAGAAATTCAAAAGACTTTGAAATAAGATTTAAATTTGATTATACAGATTTTCTAGATTTCAAGTCTTTAAAATATTTTCTTGGATTTTCAAATTCTATTTGGGTTGTGTCTCTCTTAGAATTAAAAATGTCGAGCAAAGCGAGACCAGCTTGCTAGTAAATAAATAAAATCTAAAAAAAAGAGCCAGCTCACTGGTAAGTGCTGCTATTTGAGCTATTTTTACAACAGGCCAGAGGGCTACTCATCTGGTCCTTACGGGCTACCTGGTGCCCGCCGGCACCACGTTGGTGACCCCTGCTCTAAAGGCTTAGTGGCCACATGTGTGGACAGCACCTTTTAGCTGTTATTTACAAAATTGTGTACAGTACTGAATTGGGGTCCTATTGCCGCTTACGTGGACACTTATACTGCCATCTGGTGGTATCAGAAGAGTATAACATACAATGGAATTTGAAAAAAAAAGTGTAAAAATAAGAATTAGCATGTCACTAAACATGAAGTACATGTATGTGTACTTATGGATTAAGTACATCATATCAAAAGAGGATTCTTAGTTTGTATTCTAAGTAGGGTCCAATAAGCCCAAATAGCAAAGAGAAATAAAAAAAAAGGCATGTAAACAGCTTGGGCCTTAAGAGGTTAATATGCTTTATTAAATATGGAAAAAAAATCCTACAATTAAAGGCCTTAACTGATAAATCGACAAATGGTGAAATTGCAATGCCTGTGTGTTTCTTTTCTTCGTCTCTGGCTTTCAAAATGGATACAAGATGTCTCGCTCGGTGCAGCGCTCTCAGCACGTTTATTTGACCGTAGAATTTAATTGAGCGGAGTGAAGCCTCTTGTCGGTCATCCACAATCTTTCAGATGAATTTGGCGTGGAAGAACAAGAACTAGCGCAACATCAGTGACCGTCTTACTTCACAAACAGACCAAAAGTGGACCAAATCCATTATTTCCTCCCATTTTCATTTCATTTTCTTTTATATTTGACTTGCCTTCCTTTTATCTCTGCAGTCGACTTTGGAGGATGACGTGTACAACCGCCTGTCCTCGCTCCAGGAGGGCCTTATCCCAAAAAAGAGAGCAGGTTCTGATGACGACCTCCATCGCATCAATGAACTTATCCAGGTGAGACCCTTGAGGCGGGCAATTTTGTGGTTAGAGCGCGGCCTGGGAGTGTCAAAATAAAACCATATGGCGTATTTTCTAGACTACCGATAAATAAGCCGCACCCACTCAATCTGAGAAGAAGAATGTTTTTCCATATATTAGCCGCACTGGACTATAAACCGCATGTTGTGAAATTACGGTAGTTATTTACACAGAAAGATTTTGTAAATGTTTATTTACATCCCTTAATTGTTCCAAAATGGTGTCAGGGCAGTAAAACGGCTGATTAAACAAAACAGAAGTCATCGTCATGGACCCCCACAGTTGCGCAAGCTAGCTCTCCAATCAGCTAAACAGACTCAACAACTCCACGGTGACATTTTGGTAGATTTACTGAGGATGTTGTGAGACTATACAAAAAGAATGCCATCGTAAGTAAACGTGTTAGCATATTAGCTAATGCTAAAAACGCTAGCTTCATGACATTACGATAGCACGTACAAATATGGATGAAAACACTCCTACAGACATCACACATGGGACGGATTAGTAAGCATGAATAGTTGTAGTTATATGGTTGAATTTACAAAGCTTGCTTGGAGTGAGGACTGAAGAATTTATACAAGCAGAAAGTATTTTTGGTTTAAAGGCCTACTGAAATGAGATTTTCTTATTTAAACGGGGATAGCAGGTCCATTCTATGTGTCATACTTGATCATTTCGCGATGTTGCCATATTTTTGCTGAAAGGATTTAGTAGAGAACATTCACGATCAAGTTCGCAACTTTTGGCCGCAAATAAAAAAGCCTTGCCTGTACCGGAAGTAGCAGACGATGTGCGCGTGACGTCACGGGTTGTGGAGCTCCTCACATCTGAACATTGTTTGTAATCATGGCCACCAGCAGCGAGAGTGATTCGGACCGAGAAAGCGACGATTTCCCCATTAATTTGAGCGAGGATGAAAGATTTGTGGATGAGGAAAGTGAGAGTGAAGGACTAGATAAAAAAACAAACAAAGACTGTACAGTGTGAGCAATTCAGATGTTATTAGACACATTTACTAGGATAATTCTGGAAAATCCCTTATCTGCTTATTGTGTTGCTAGTGTTTTAGTGAGATTATATGGTCGTACCTGTACAACCTGGAGGTCGGCCCCGCACCTTTCTTCAGCACCAGTCGACGGTTGGTGGCGATGCCCATCTCCGCCCTTCGCAAGGGACCCTCTTCGAAACCCGATCTTTTGAAATGATCGCTGCATAATAAACTGTACTTTGCGTGTGTGGTCCAATCCAACCGTGTTCGCTTGACATCTTTGTTCCATAGTAAAGCTTGACTGTCATCTTTCGGGAATGTAAACAATGAAACAGCGGCTGTGTTTGTGTTGCTAAAGCCGTCCGCAATACACCGCTTCCCACCTACAGCTTTCTTCTTTGACGTCTCCATTATCCATTGAACAAATTGCAATAGATTCAGCAACACAGATCTCCAGAATACTGTGGAATTTCGCGATGAAAACAGACAAGCTAATAGCTGGGAACGATGCTGGAACAAAATGTCCTCGACAATCCATGACGTCACGCGCACGCGTCATCATAACGGCGCGAAATTTAAAATTGCAATTTAGTAAACTAACCCGGCCGTATTGGCATGTGTTGCAATGTTAATATGTCATCATTGGTATATAAACTATCAGACTGCGTGGTCTGCAGTAGTGGGTTTCAGTAGGCCTTTAAGGAGCAAAACAGGAAGTTAAAGATTTTTAACCCGCGGTACCTGCAGTGAGCCAACTCGTCCAAATGATGGCGCAATACCACACCTTTTCAGAATCAGAAACAATTTTTTGTTGAATCCAAAACATTTTGGTCGTTTGCGAAGACAAATCCAAAAGTTTGCCGTTAAGGTTGATCAATCAATCAAGGTTGATTTCTATAGGCCTTAATCACAGGTGCACAAACCACAATGGCATCACTGGTCTGAAACCACATCCGGGCAAGGAAAAACTCAAAATATTAAATGGAGAAACCACAGAAAGGGGCCGTGGGTGTTGTGACACCGTTTCAGGGCTGCAATCGATGCCAAGTGGGTACAGTTTTTGAAAATAATTCAAGGTAACGTAAGAGTCCAGTCCATTGGGTGCACACAGCAAAAAGTCAGTTAAAAAAACAAGGAAAAAAATACAAAAATGAGGGGTATTTTATTTGAATTAAGCAAAATTATCTGCCAATATAACAAGAAAATTCGGCTAGTCAAGACTTTCCAACACAAGTAAAATTAGCTAACCTCAATGAACCCAAAAATACCTTCAAATGAGTATAGTCTCACTAATAACAAGTGCACTTTTCTTGGTAGAAAAAAAAAAAGGACCTTTTTTGAAATATGTTGAAAAATATTCTTAATTTAAGTAAATGCATACTCGTGCCATTATCTTGACATAATGATATGTGCTCGGCATCATTTTTTTTTCATGCTTGAAGAAATTATTACTTCAAAAAGTAGTTTTATACTTGTGAGTGTTGATGACAAAGCTTTGCATCAGTTGATATTCTACTTTCAAGCATTTTTTACTCAATATAGGTCATCAAATCTCAGCAACAAGCTGTAATATCTTACATAATTTAGGACCAAAACCCTTAAAAAGGGTAAAACACTAACATAAAATCTGCTTAGTGAGAATAATTATTTTATCAGACAGAAAATAAGCAAACATCATCCTTATTTGAGATATTTAATCTTACTTAGATTTCAGTTTTTGCAGTGCAGGGTCTTCAGGGGTCTTTGTCCAGGTGATTGAGGAGTGTTCCACAACACCTACCACCTCCTCCAGACTGATATCTCTCCAGAGGTTATCCATGGCCTTCTGGTAACCTCTCCCTGCCGGAGAGGGGGGGGGGCAAAAAAGAGAAGCGGCAGGTCAACTGACTAAAACAGAGTCTATTTAAAAGCTAGAGTATTAATAAAGCAGCGGCTTATAGTCCGGAAAATATGGCTTATAGTTTAACGAGGGCTCAGAAAACCTGCAGAGACTCCTCCCACCCCCACCAAGGACTGTTTTCACTGTTGGACTCTAGAAAGAGGTTTCGCAGCCTCCGTAACAGAACCTCCAGGTTCTGTCGCAGCTTCTTCCCTCAGGCCGTGAGACTCTTGGAATGCATCATAATAATCCCCTCAATTCCCCCCAAAATGGATTAACTTGCTGGAATATAAAAGCAATATAACATACATCCATAAATGTGGATGCATATGCAAAAGTGGAATATATTGATCTGTACAGTAATCTATTTATTTATTTATACATGCACCTTATTGCTCTTTTATCCTGCACTACCATGGGCTACTGATACAGAATGTTGTTCTTATCTGTACTGCAAAGTTCAAATTTGAATGACAATACAAAGAAGTCTAAGTCTAAAAAAAAAGAGGAAATACCTTGTTAAATAATAACAAAGCATGTGTTGATCACAAAAATTATTATCAAGGCTTTGGTCAGGCTGATTACAAAAGTAAAAAATAAACAAATATACTGCAAAAGAAGGGATTCCTAAAAACTGATGAAAAATAACTGTACATACAAAGAAATACATTTTAACCGAATTGATAATAATGTAAGAGAAGCGGCAGGTCAACTGCTCTAAAACAGAGTCTATTTAAAAGCTAGAGTATATATAAAGCAGCGGCTTGTAGTCCGGAAAATATGGCCTACAGTTTAACCAGGGCTCAGAAAATCTGCAGAGACTCCTCACACAAAAAATGGTTTAACTCTCTGGAATATAAAGACAATATAACATACATCCATAAACATGGATGCATATGCAAAAGTGCAACATAGTTATCTGTACAGTAATCTATTTATATCTGCACCTTATTGCTCGTTATCCTGCACTACCATGAGCTAATGATACAGAATGTTGTTCTTATCTGTACTGCAAAGTTCAAATTTGAATGACAATAAAAGGAAGTCTAAGTCTAAAAAAAAAAGAGGAAATACCTTGTTAAATGATAACAAAGCATGTTTTAATCACATAGATCAGGGGTAGGGAACCTATGGCTCGCGAGCCAGATGTGGCTCTTTTGATGACTGCATCTGGCTCTCGGATAAATCTGAGCTGACATTGCTTAACATGATAAGTAATGAAAAATTCCACTTGTAATAAGTGTTAAAAAATAATGTTCAAAACATAAAACATTCTCATGCATTTTTAGTCCATCCGTTTACTACCGCACCTGTTCAAGAAGTTGCGTTAAGAAGTTATTTATTTATTAAAAGTTTGGGTGGGGCTCATCCTCCTGGGGGTTCTTCAGACCACCAAGCAACGACATGAGAGCCCGTTTCAGGGTTGTTTTATTTTTCAATAAGTCTCTCAGTTGCTTTCCAGCAATTGTATTTTTCTCTTTCGTTCTCGCTCGCGCTCTGGCTCCAGCCCCAACACCGTCTCTCCTCCTGGCTGCTGCTTATAACAGAGCGACAGGTGATTAGATAACAAGGCTCAGGTGGGCCATTTATGCAGCTCTCGCTGTCTACGAGGCCGGTCCTGGCAAACCCCGTTCAGGTATTTCAGGTTCGATCCCCGCTTCTGCCATCCTAGTAACTGCCGCTGTGTCCTTGGGCAAGACAGTTGACCCACCTGCTCCCAGTGCCACCCACACTGGTTTAAATGTAACTTAGATATTGGGTTTCACTATGTAAAGCGCTTTGAGTCACTAATGAAAAAGCGCTATATAAATATAATTCACTTCACTTCACTTAACGCTGCAAGGGGTTCTGGGTATTCTGTTGTGTTACGGTGCGGATGTTCTCCCGAAATTTGTTTGTCATTCTTGTTTGGTGTGGGTTCACAGTGTGGCTCATATTTGGAACAGTGTTATAGTAATTTATATGCCCACCCTCAGTGTGACCTGTATGGCTGTTGACCAAGTATGGCTTGCATTCACTTGTGCGTGCGTGCGTCCGTGCAAACCGCATATATTGTGTGACGGAGGAAAAGCGACCGTGACTTCAGGTTAAATATTGTTGCCCGGGTGGAAATCGGGAGAATATCGGTAGAATGGTTGCCCCTGGAGATTTTCTGGAGGGGCACTGAAATTCTTCAGGAGAATCGGGAGGGTTGGCAAGTATGCCATACAGACCTCAGCTGAGGAAAGGGGTATGTATTGGCAGCCCAACAATGGGTCCCAGCCCTATGGTTATGAACCACTGGTCTACGTGACATGTAATGGTGGTTGTTTGGGCAAAACGTGGCATGGTTTATGTTTTACAGACAGTTTTCGGGCCTCTCAATTTGTATAAATTATTCTTGTTGTAACCAAGTTTCCCGTCACAGACCAATTAGTGAAAAATGTTGTGTGTGCTGCACCCTGCAGGGCAACATGCAGCGCTGCAAGCTGGTGATGGACCAGGTGACGGAGGCGCGGGACACCATGATGAAAGTGCTGGAGCACAAAGACAAGGTCCTCAAGCTGCTCAACAAGAACAGCGGCGTCAAGAAGTCGTCCAAACTGAAGCGCAAAGAGCGGGCGTGAGCGGGCACTTTTCTATCTGCCGCCTCCACTTTGGCGCTGAGAATCTGGTGCTACCATCTGCATTCACACAATCAAAGGCACCCTTCATCGGCGGGTTGGGGGAGGGGCTTTAGGACGATGTTCGTCGAAGGCCTCGCAGACATTTTTGTACTAACTCGGCGTCCGCCGTACTGCGTAGCTGTGAAAATGCGGCACTGGAGGCGGACCCCCGGTGACTCGGAGCGGCGCGAATTGAAATCATCAAGAAATGTTTATGTGAAGACAAGACCAACCTCAAACGTGCTTTTTTTTTTTTGTTTTTTTTTCGACTGGTGCCTTCATTGTGCGTGATGTCACAGCTCCTAAAGTCAGATGTAACCCACATTTACAGTAAACCATTATGAGGAAGTAGAATACTAAAATCTGTAATTGGCCTCTTATATGTCCCTTTTTTTGTGTCGAAGGTGAGTGAGCGGCCGGATGTGTCACTTTTTAAAAAGCTCTCCTTTATTTAATTTTTTTCCCTTCCCCCTAAAAAAAAAAAAACGGACGTTTTGTGACGCGAGAAGTGAAAACAAACACCTGGTTTCACAATGTGGGGATAATGTAGTGCGTCTGGGTCATTCAGCCCTTGTATATTGTTCTTTTTGTCTGTAATTATAGTAAAGATGCTTCAACAACAGCTGGACACCTGTTTAGTCTTTATTCTACCTAGTAACCTTATCTCCTTTATTGTGTGCAGGCAGCTGTTCCTGTTTTAAAGCCTCGCCTGTAAACGGACTGACAGGAAGTACCTCACAAGAATGAAAAATCGACCCTATTTATACTTTTTATATGTATATATATATATATATATATATATAGTACAGGCCAAAAGTTTGGACACCATTTCTATTATATATTTTAATGACTATTTACATTGTAGATTCTCACTGAAGGCATCACAACTATGACACCTGTAAGGCAAAAACCGTTTCAGGTGACTACCTCTTGAAGCTCATGGAGAGAATGCCAAGAGTGCGCAAAGCGGTAATCAGAGCAAAGGGTGGCTATTTTGAAGAAACTACAATATTAAACATGTTTTCAGTTATTTCACCTTTTAGTACATAACTCCACATGTCCTCATCCATAGTTTCGATGTGACAATCTACAATTTTTAAATAGTTGAATGAGAAGGTGTGTACAAACTTTTGGCCTGTACTGTGTATGTGTGTATATATTTAAATATACCAATCAAAGTGTATTTCACAAGTGTCTCAAGGGTGTGACCTTCTGGAGGAATGTTCTTTGATATATACAACCCTCATATATATATATACATATATATATATATATATATATATGTATATGTATATGTCTTGATTGGATATATGTATATATGTGTGTGTATATTTATATATATATATATATATATATATATATATATATATGTATGTATGTATGTGTGCGAAAAATCACAAGACTACTTCATCTCTACAGAACTGTTTCATGAGGGGTTCCCGAAATCATGAGATTTTTTTTATACATATATATGTATATGTATATATACATATATATGTATATATACATATGTGTGTATATATGTATATGCATGTATATATATGTGTGTATATATATATGAGGGTTGTATGTACCAAATACATTTTTGTTTCATCTGACCACAGAACTTTCCTCCAGAAGGTCTTATCTTTGTCCATGTGATGTCAGATGAAACAATAATTGAGCTGCTTGGCCACAATACCCAGCAATATGTTTGGAGGAGAAAAGATGAGGCCCTTAATCCCAGGAACACCATTCTTACTGTCAAGCATGGTGGTGGTAGTATTATGCCCTGGGCCTGTTTTTCTGCCAATGGAACTGGTGCTTTAAAGAGAGTAAATGGGACAATGAAAAAGGATTACTTCCAAATTCTTCAGGACAAACTAAAATTATCAGCCCGGCGGTTGGGTTTTGGTCGCCGTTGGGTGTTCCAATAGGACAATGACCCCAAACACATGTCAAAATGTGGTAAAGGAATGGCTAAATCAGGCTAGAATGACAGTTTTTTTCCCAAAGTCCTGACTTGAACATATGGACAATGCTGAAGAAACAAGTCCATGTCAGGAAACCAACAAATTTAGCTGAAAACTGCACCAATTTTGTCAAGAGTGGTCAAAAAATTGAAGCAGAAGCTTGTGGATGGCTACCAAAAGCGCCCTATTGCAGTGAAACTTGCCAAGGGACATGTAAGCAAATATTAACATTGCTGTACGTATACTTTTGACCCAGCACATTTTCAGTACAGCCATAATAAATTCATTAAAAAAAAAAAACTTCATGAATGTTTTTTGTGAGCAACAAGTATGTGCTCCAATCACTACATCACAAAAAAATAAGTTGTAGAAATGATTGGAAACTCCAGACCGCCATGACATGATGTTCTTTACAAGTGTATGTGTCCCGTCAACTTGCTTCCCTCCACTGTTCGACGTCACTGCATGGGTGGCTCCGCAGGAGCAAAGTCAAACAGATCGTAAAAAAAGAAGTGACAACGCCGGAGAAAAACTTCCTGCTTCAGTGTCAGTAAAGTGAAGGCAGCATCAAGAAAGCTTTGCCGGAGAAACGAAACCCTCAGGTAAGGAACTGACCAAACGCTCGCATACATTATTTGCTTCTTTATCCCTTTCCTCATTTGTTCACACTTAAAAACTCCAACTAGACATCATTATTACAAGAGTGTCATTTATTTCAGCCAATCAGAAGACAGAGTGCTTAGTTAGGCAGGAAGTGTGGAATATTCCATGAGTTTTGATGATTGTTTTGTTTTTCACAGATGTCTGCAGTGATGCACCTGTCCAAGGTAAAAGACTTAACTGTCATTTGGTCAGAAGCATGTGATCACTTGTGACGTTCTCTAACCCATAGGGGGATTTTGTCTGGGTGGACTCCGGGGTCGGCGTGCCCATCGGGGCCCAAGTGAAGGTGACCGACACCGGGCAGCTCCAGCTCATCGACGATGAAGGAAAGGTAAAAAATAAATAAATGTAGAAGAAGTCTTCTGGATGACGTCACTTCCTCAAAAAACTCCCGTCCAGGAGCACAAGATCAACAAGAAGAGCGAGGGCGCCCTGCGGCCCATGCACCCCACCTCGGTCCAGGGCGTGGATGACATGATAAGGCTGGGGGACCTCAACGAGGCGGGGCTCCTCAGGAACCTTCTGGTGCGACACAAGGATGGCCTCATCTATGTGAGTCCACCCGCCCCGCTTTTTTTATGGCGCCCGTAATCGCAGACTTTGACCCCACCCCTCTTTTATCAGCTGTCTCCATGGAGACCGGCCAACAGCTTTTGCCGAGAAAGGGGAATGTTTAGTGCTTGTGCGATTGCGGTGTGTACTTGCAAACATATAAACCCAGTTTCCATATGAGTTGGGAAATTGTGTTAGATGTAAATATAAACGGAATACAATGATTTGCAAATCCTTTTCAACCCATATTCAGTTGAATGCACTACAAAGACAACACATTTGACGTTCAAACTCATAAACTTTGTTTTTTTTTTGCAAATTATAATTAACTTAGAATTTCATGGCTGCAACACGTGCCAAAGTAGTTGGGAAAGGGCATGTTCACCACTGTGTTACATCACCTTTTCTTTGAACAACACTCAATAAACGTTTGGGAACTGAGGAAACTAATTGTTGAAGCTTTGAAAGTGGAATTCTTTCCCATTCTTGTTTTATGTAGAGCTTCAGTCCTTCAACAGTCCGGGGTTTCCGCTGTCCTATTTTACGCTTCATAATGCGCCACACATTTTCCATGGGAGACAGGTCTGGACTGCAGGCGGGCCAGGAAAGTACCCGCACTCTTTTTTTTTTTTACCAAGCCACGCTGTTGTAACACGTGCTGAATGTGGCTTGGCATCGTCTTGCTGAAATAAGCAACGACGGCGCTTCCAAAACCTGTATGTACCTTTCAGCATTAATGGTGCCTTCACAAATGTGTAAGTTACCCATGCCTTGGGCACTAATGCACCCCCATATCATCACAGATGCTGGCTTTTGAACTTTGCGTCTAACAGTCTGGATGGTTCGCTTCCCCTTTGGTCCGAAATACACAATGTCGAATATATCCCCCAAAAATTTGAAATGTGGACTCGTCAGACCACAGAAAACTTTTCCACTTTGCATCAGTCCATCTTAGATGATCTCGGGCCCAAAGAAGCCAGCGGCGTTTCTGGATGTTGTTGATAAATGGCTTTCGCTTTGGATAGTAGAGCTTTAACTTGCACTTACAGATGTAGCGACCAACTGTATTTAGTGACAGTGGTTTTCTGAAGTGTTCCTGAGCCCATGTGGTGATATCTTTTAGAGATGGATGTCAGTTTTTGATACAGTGCCGTCTGAGGGATCGAAAGTCACGGTCATTCAATGTTGGTTTCCGGCCATGCCGCTCACGTGGAGTGAATTCTCCAGAGTCTCTGAACCTTTTGATGATATTATGGAGCGTAGATGTTGAAATCCCAAAATTTCTTGCAATTGCACTTTGAGAAACGTTGTTCTTAAACTGTTTGACTATTTGCTCACGCAGTTGTGGACAAAGGGGTGTACCTCGCCCCATCCTTTCTTGTGAAAGACTGAGCATTTTTTTGGGAAAGCTGTTTTTATACCCAATCATGGCACCCACCTGTTCCCAATTAGCCTGCACACCTGTGGGATGTTCCAAGTAAGTGTTTGATGAGTGAGCATTCCTCAACTTTATCAGTATCTATTGCCACCTTTCTCAACTTCTTTGTCACGTGTTGCTGGCATCAAATTCTACAGGTAATGATTATTTGGAAAAAATATATGTATTCATCAGTTTGAACATCAAATATGTTGTTTTTGTAGTGCATTCAATTGAATATGGGTTGAAAAGGATTTGCAAATCATTGTATTCTGTTTATATTTACATCTAACACAATTTCCCAACTCATATGGAAACGGGGTTTGTACTAGTTACAATGGTAATCTAATTATTTAGTATGGTAATCTACGTCACAGCTGGGATTTTTTTTTAGTAAGTAAGTAAGTAGTAAGTAGGTAAATGTGGAATCACACTCCTCAGCCTTCCCGGTAAGGTCTATTCAGGTGTACTGGAGAGGAGGTTACACCGGATTCAGGAGGAACAGTGTGGTTTTCGTCCTGGTCGTGGAACTGTGGACCAGCTGTATACTCTCGGCAGGGTTCTTGAGGGTGCATGGGAGTTTGCCCAACCAGTCTACATGTGCTTTGTGGACTTGGAGAAGGCATTCGACCGTGTCCCTCGGGAAGTCCTGTGGGGAGTGCTCAGAGAGTATGGGGTATCGGACTGTCTTATTGTGGTGGTCCGCTCCCTGTATGATCAGTGCCAGAGCTTGGTCCGCATTGCTGGCAGTAAGTCGGACACGTTTCCAGTGAGGGTTGGACTCCGCCAAGGCTGTCCTTTGTCACCCATTCTGTTCAGAACTTTTATGGACAGAATTACTAAGCGCAGTCAAGGCGTTGAGGGGATCCGGTTTGGTGGCTGCAGGATTAGGTCTCTGCTTTTTGCAGTCCTGATGGCTTCATCTGGCCAGGATCTTCAGCTCTCACTGGATCGGTTCGCAGCCGAGTGTGAAGCGACTGGGATGAGAATCAGCACCTCCAAGTCCGAGTCCATGGTTCTCGCCCGGAAAAGGGTGGAATGCCATCTCCAGGTTGGGGAGGAGACCCTGCCCCAAGTGGAGGAGTTCCAAGTACCTAGGAGTCTTGTTCACGAGTGGGGGAAGAGTAGATGGTGAGATGGACAGGCGGATCGGTGCGGCGTCTTCAGTAATGCGGACGTTGTACCGATCCGTTGTGGTGAAGAAGGAGCTGAGCCGGAAGGCAAAGCTCTCAATTTACCGGTCGAGCTACCGGTCATGAGCTTTGGGTCATGACCAAAAGGACAAGAGATAGGGTGAGAAGCTCTGCCATCCGGGGGGAGCTCAAAGTAAAGACGCTGCTCCTCCACATGGAGAGGAGCCAGATGAGGTGGTTCGGGCATCTGGTCAGGATGCCACCCGAACGCCTCCCTAGGGAGGTGTTTCGGGCACGTTGGACCGGTAGGAGGCCACGGGGAAAACCCAGGACACGTTGGGTAGACTATGTCTCCCGGCTGACCTGGGAAGGCCTCGGGATCCCCCAGGAGGAGCTGGACGAAGTGGCTGGGCTAAAGGAAGTGTGGGCTTCCTTGCTTAGGCTGCTGCCCCCGCGACCCAACCTCGGATAAGCGGAAGAAGATGGATGGATGGAAACTGACACCGATAATTTCCGATATTACATTTTAAAGCATTTATATATCAGCAGTCCGATATTGTCGGACATCTCTAGTCACCTTGCATTGTTTCAAGTATTTGAAATTAATTTGTAAACACGCCTCCTAAAACTCATAACATGTTGCGGCCCCCGTAGTTTGGACACCCCCCTCCGCCGTTCAACAAGAAAGTATGTTGTATTAAATGACTTTTTCGAGCACATTCAACAATGAAGTGACCACCTGTGTCTTTGCAGACGTACACAGGCTCCATCCTGGTGGCGGTCAACCCCTACCAGCTGCTGCCGCTCTACACGGCCGAGCACGTGCACATGTACACGGACCGCCGGCTGGGCGAGCTGCCGCCGCACGTCTTCGCCATTGCCGACAGCTGCTTCTTTAAAATGCGCCGCAACCGCAGGAACCAATGCTGTGTCATCAGGTGATGGATGTCAGAACCGGGGAAGGGACCTTTTGCGAACGAATAGTCTTTTAACCAGCTCTTTAAGAAAAAAAAAAAAATCAGACACTAAGAATCGGCAAGAGTTGTCAAAAATACATCAAATGCTGTTTCCCCCCACAACAAGTTAAACTAATAATAATTTTAACGGCTCTTTAAAAAAAACATTTGTTTGTGGGTTATCAGCCACAAACGGTTAAATCGAGAATTGTGTAGAATTGAGATTCGGTTTGAATCAATCCTGTTGAATCAAGAATCGTGTTGACTCTAGAATCAGTTTGAGTCGATAATTGTGTCAAATCGAAAATCAGTTTGATCCGAGGATCCTGTTAAATCGAGAATCGGTTTGAATCGAGGATTATTTGTCTCGAGAATCGATTTGAGTCGAGGAACGTTTGACTCAAGAACCGGTTCTGACTTAACGATCATTTTGAATCGAAAACCTGTTTGAATTGAGAATTATGTTGAATTGAGAATCCTGTTAAATAAAGAATCGTGTTGAATCTAGAATCAGTTTGAATCGATAATTGTGTGGAATCGAGAATCGGTTTGAATCGAGAATCCTGTTGAATCGAGGATCGTTTGAATCAAGGATCATTTGACTCAAGGATAGGTTTGACTCGAGAATCGGTTTGAATCGAGGATCGTTTGAATCAAGGATCATTTGACTCAAGGATAGGTTTGACTCGAGAATCGGTTTGAATCGAGAATTGTGTTGATTTGAGAATCTGGTTGAATCCAGAATCAGTTTGAATCGAGAATCCTGTTGCATCGGTTTGAATCGAGGATCGTTTGACATGAGAATCGGTTTGAATCGAGAATGGTTTGACTCCAGAATCGGTTTGTATTGAGGATCTGTTTGAATCTAGAATTGGTTTGAATCGGGAGTCTGTTTTTAAATTGAGAATAAGTCTGAATCATGAGTCATGCTGACTCGAGAATCGGTTTGAATTGAGAATAAGTCTGAATCGGGAATCGTGTTGAATCGAGGATCGGTTTGAATCGAGGATTATTTTTCTCGAAAATCGGTTTGAATCGATGATCGTTTGACTCAAGAACCGGTTCTGACTTAACGATCATTTTGAATCGAAAACCTGTTTGAATTGAGAATTATGTTGAATTGAGAATCCTGTTAAATAAAGAATCGTGTTGAATCTAGAATCAGTTTGAATTGATAATTGTGTGGAATCGAGAATCCTGTTGAATCGAGGATCATTTAACTCAAGGATAGGTTTGAATTGAGTATCGTTTGACTCGAGAATCGGTTTGAATCGAGAATTCTGTTGAATTGAGAATCTGGTTGAATCCAGAATCAGTTTGAATCGAGAATCCTGTTGCATCGGTTTGAATCGAGGATCGCTTGACTTGAGAAGATAGGTAGGTCTTTATTGTCATTGCACAAGTACAACAAAACTTTTTTATTTTGTTGAATCGGTTTGAATTGAGGACCGTTTGACTCAAGAATCGGTTTGAATCGAGAATGGTTTGACTCAAGAATCGGTTTGTATTGAGGATCTGTTTGAATCGAGAATTGATTTGAATCGGGAATCGGTTTTTAAATTGAGAATAAGTCTGAATCGGGAATCGTGTTGAATCGAGGATCGGTTTGAATCGAATCGTCATCCCAGGAACGGGAACCAGATGGACTCGTTAGGTGCCCAAAGATTCACGGTTCTAACGCAGCACTGTAGTTCCCTGCATGTCAAAGTCAAGAGTAGAAGAGACAAGGATGTCTTTATGTGCCGCTCTCTGGCTTTTATTTTCACGTCTTCCTCTATGTGCCGCGCTCTGGCTTTTTTTTTGACGTCTTCCTTTACGTCTGGCTTTTAGTTTCACGTCTTCCTTTATGTGCCGCTCTCTGGCTTCTATTTTGATGTCTTCCTTCACGTCTGGCTTTTAGTTTCACGTCTTCCTTTATGTGCCGCTCTCCGGCATTTATTTTGAAGTCTTCCTCTATGTGCCGCTCTTTGGCTTTTATTTTGACGTCTTCCTCTATGTGCCGCTGTCTGGCTTTTATTTTGACGTCTTCCTCTATGTGCCACTCTCTGGCTTTTATTTTGACTCCTTCCTTTACGTCTGGCTTTTATTTTCACGTCTTCCTTTATGTGCCGCTCTCTGGCTTTTATTTTGACGTCTTCCTTTACATCTGGCTTTTATTTTGACGTCTTCCTCTATGTGCCGCTCTCTGGCTTTTATTTTGACGCCTTCCTCTATGTGCCGCTCTCTGGCTTTTAATTTGACGTCTTCCTTTACATGCCGCTCTCTGGCTTTTATTTTGACACCTTCCTTTATGTGCCACTCTCCGGCATTTATTTTGAAGTCTTCCTCTATGTGCCGCTCTCTGGCTTTTATTTTGACGCCTTCCTCTATGTGCCGCTCTCTGGCTTTTAATTTGACGTCTTCCTTTACATGCCGCTCTCTGGCTTTTATTTTGACACCTTCCTTTATGTGCCACTCTCCGGCATTTATTTTGAAGTCTTCCTCTATGTGCCGCTCTCTGGCTTTTGATTTGACGTCTTCCTCTATGTGCCGCTCTCTGGCTTTTGATTTGACGTCTTCCTTTAAGTGCCGCTCTCTGGCTTTAATTTTGTCGTCTTCCTTTATGTCTGGCTTTTATTTTCACGTCTTCCTTTATGTGCCTCTCTCTGGCATTTATTTTGACGTTTTCTTCTATGTGCCGCTCTCTGGCTTTAATTTTGTCGTCTTCCTTTACGTCAGGCTTTTATTTTCACGTCTTCCTTTATGTGCTGCTCTCTGGCTTTTATTTTGACGTCTTCCTTTACGTCGGGCTTTTATTTTCACGTCTTCCTTTATGTGCCGTTCTCTGGCTTTTATTTTGACGTCTTTTTTTACGTCTGGCTTTTGTCTTGACGCCTTCCTCTATGCGCCGCTCTCTGGCTTTTATTTTGACGTCTTCTTCTATGTGCCGCTCTCTGGCTTTTATTTTGACGTCTTCCTTTACGTCTGGCTTTTATTTTCACGTCTTCCTTTATGTCCCGATCTCTGGCTTTTATTTTGACGTCTTCCTTTACGTCTGGCTTTTATTCTGACGTCTTCCTCTATGTGCCGCTTTCTGCCTTTTATTTTGACATCTTCCTTTATGTGCCACTCTCTGGCTTTTATTTTGACTTCCTCCTTTATATGCCGCTCTCTGGCTTTTATTTCGACTTCTTCCTTTACGTCTCGCTTTTATTTTGACGTCTTCTTCTATGTGCCGCTCTCTGGCTTTTATTTTGACGTCTTCCTTTACGTCTGGCTTTTATTTTCACGTCTTTTTTTACGTCTGGCTTTTGTCTTGACGCCTTCCTCTATGCGCCGCTCTCTGGCTTTTATTTTGACGTCTTCCTCTATGTGCCGCTCTCTGGCTTTTATTTTGACGCCTTCCTCTATGTGCCGCTCTCTGGCTTTTAATTTGACATCTTCCTTTACATGCCGCTCTCTGGCTTTTATTTTGACACCTTCCTTTATGTGCCACTCTCCGGCATTTATTTTGAAGTCTTCCTCTATGTGCCGCTCTCTGGCTTTTATTTTGACGCCTTCCTCTATGTGCAGCTCTTTGGCTTTTAATTTGACGTCTTCCTTTAAGTGCCGCTCTCTGGCTTTAATTTTGTCGTCTTCCTTTACGTCAGGCTTTTATTTTCACGTCTTCCTTTATGTGCTGCTCTCTGGCTTTTATTTTGACGTCTTCCTTTACGTCGGGCTTTTATTTTCACGTCTTATGTGCCGTTCTCTGGCTTTTATTTTGACGTCTTTTTTTACGTCTGGCTTTTGTCTTGACGCCTTCCTCTATGTGCCGCTCTCTGGCTTTTATTTTGACGTCTTCTTCTATGTGCCGCTCTCTGGCTTTTATTTTGACGTCTTCCTTTACGTCTGGCTTTTATTTTCACGTCTTCCTTTATGTCCCGATCTCTGGCTTTTATTTTGACGTCTTCCTTTACGTCTGGCTTTTATTCTGACGTCTTCCTCTATGTGCCGCTTTCTGCCTTTTATTTTGACATCTTCCTTTATGTGCCACTCTCTGGCTTTTATTTTGACTTCCTCCTTCATATGACGCTCTCTGGCTTTTATTTCGACTTCTTCCTTTACGTCTCGCTTTTATTTTGACGTCTTCTACTATGTGCCGCTCTCTGGCTTTTATTTTGACGTCTTCCTTTACGTCTGGCTTTTATTTTCACGTCTTCCTTTATGTCCCGCTCTCTGGCTTTTATTTTCACGTCTTCCTTTACTTCTGGCTTTTATTTTGACGTCTTCCTTTATGTGCTGCTCTCTGGCTTTTATTTTGACTCCTTCCTTTACGTCTGGCTTTTATTTTCACGTCTTCCTTTATGTGCCGCTCTCTGGCTTTTATTTTGACGTCTTCCTTTACGTCTGGCTTTTATTTTCACGTCTTCCTTTATGTCCCGATCTCTGGCTTTTATTTTGACGTCTTCCTTTACGTCTGGCTTTTATTCTGACGTCTTCCTCTATGTGCCGCTTTCTGCCTTTTATTTTGACATCTTCCTTTATGTGCCGCTCTTTGTTGTTTTTTTTGACGCCTTCCTCTATGTGCCGCTCTCTGGCTTTTATTTCGACTTCTTCCTTTATGTCTCGCTTTTATTTTGACGTCTTCCTCTATGTGCTGCTTTCTGGCTTTTATTTTGACTTCTTCCTTTACATCAGGCTTTTTTTTGACGTCTTCCTTTACGCGCCGCTCTTTGCCTTTTATTTTGACGTCTTCCTCTCCAGCGGCGAGTCGGGAGCAGGCAAAACAGAGAGCACCAAGCTGATGCTGCAGTTCCTGGCGGCGGTGAGCGGTCAACACTCCTGGATCGAGCAGCAGATCCTGGAGGCCAACCCCATCTTAGAAGGTAGATCTCCAAAAAAAGGTCTTCTTACTTCCTGTCCTCTCCTGACGCCCGTTGACCTCTCTCAGCCTTTGGGAACGCCAAAACCATACGCAACGACAACTCCAGCCGCTTCGGGAAGTACATCGACATCAACTTCACCAAAGGGGGCGCCATCGAGGGGGCTCGCATCGAGCAGTACCTGCTGGAGAAGTCCAGAGTTTGTCGGCAGGTGGGGGACAGGTGAGGAGGCCTCGGCGGCCATGTTGTCTGACACTCGCTCACCCGCAGGCGCCCGAGGAGAGAAACTACCACATCTTCTACTACATGCTGATGGGGATGTCGGCGGAGCAGAAGAACATCCTGTCGCTCGGGACCGCCGCCCAGTACAACTATCTAACCATGGTACTGCCCTATGGCCGTCAGTTTGTGTCCTCACTACCAAAGCTTTTTCAATTTATGTCATCTTATTTTTTGCATTTTCATTTTGTGAACTGAATTTTTTTTACATCAAATAATGCTGAAAATGTCATCGTTTGGTTAAAAATTCAGTTTGTAAAAAAAAAAAGAATGTAAAAAAAAAAAAATCATTGCATATGAATTCTAGGGGAAAAAAATAGTGCAGAAATATTTAATGGAAAAATAATTCAGTGCAAGAAAATTATGTGGGGAAAAAATATTGTATAAAAATTCAGTGTAAATAGCAATTAATTAATAAAAAGTAGTTTAAAAAAATTCAATGTAAAAAAAAAAAAACAGTGTAAAAAAATGATGTGCAGAAAAATTCAGGGTATAATAAATTGTGTAAAAACAATTCAGTGCAGAAAATTTTTTAAAAACAGTGTTCCAAATCAATGTAAAAAATTTGGTGTAAAAATAATTCCATGCAGAAAAATTTAAATTTGGTGTGGAAAAATTCAGAGTAAAAAAACAATCAGTGTAAGAAAAAAAGTAGTTAAAAAAAATTCAATGTTAAAAAAATTGGTTTGAAAATAATTCCATGCAGAAAGTGTGTTAAAATTTGGTGTGGAAAAATTTAGAGTAATAAGCAAATAGTGTAAAAAAAAAAAAAAAAATAGTTTAAAAAAAATTAAATGTTAAAAAAAACTAAGTGTGAAAAAATTATGTGAAGAAAAAGTCAGTGTATAATAAATTGTGTAAAAACAATTCAGTGCAGAAAAAACTGTTGTAAAAAAAACAGTATTTACAAAAACAGTGTTAAAAATCAATGTAAAAATCTTGGTGTGAAAATAATTCCATGCAGATAAATTTCAGAGTAAAAAGCAATTAGTGTAAAAAAAAAAATGTACCGATAGTTTAAAAAAACTTGAGTGTGGAAAAAAAATCAATGTAAAAAATGCATTGGAAACAAAATCACTTTAAAAAAAGAATTTGTGTAAAAGAAAGTATATGCAGAAAAATTCAGTGTACAATAAATTATGTGTAAAAAAAATCCAGGGCAGAAAAATTTTGTGGAAAAATAATTCAATGCAAAAAAGTGAAGTTAAAATTTGGTGGAATAAAAATTAGGTGGCAAAAAAAAAAAACGTATACAAATTCTGTGTAAAAAGCAATTAATAACAAGTAGTTAAAAAGAATTTGATGTAAAAAAAAAAAAAATAAAAAAAATTACGTGCAGAAAAACTCAATGTATAATAATTGTGTAAGAAAAATGAGTGCTGAAAAATTTAGTGGAAGATAATTTAATGCAAAACAATTAAGTTAAAATTTGGTGGAATAAAAATTAGGTTTGGAAGACAATTGTATACAAATTCAGTGTGAAAAACCATTAGTTAATAAAAAATTAGTTTAAATAAAATTGAATGTAAAACAAAACTCAGTGTATAATAAATTATGTGTAAAAATAATACAGTGCAGAAAAAAATTACAAAAACGGTGTTAAAAATCAATGTAGAACATTTGGTGTAAAAATAATTCCTTGCAGAAAAATTATGTTAAAATTTGATGTGGAAAAATTCAGTGTAAAAAGCAATTAGTGTAAAAAAAAAAAGTAGTTTAAAAAAATCAAATGTTAAAAACACTGTAAAAAAATTATGTGAAGAAAAATTCAGTGTATAATAAATAATTAAGTAATGAAGTAAAATAATTCAGTGCAGAAAAATTTGGTGTAAAAATAACTCCAAGCAGAAAAATCATGTTAAAATTTGGTGTGGAAAAACAATCGGTGTATAAAAATTCAAAGTAAAAAGCAATTAGTGTAAAAAAAATGTAGTTAAAAAAAAAACTTCAATGTGGAAAAAAATGCATTGGAAACGAAAATAAATTCTATGCAGGAAAATTCAGGACATAAAAATTAATTGTACAATAAATTATGTGTAAAAACAAATCAGTATTGGAAAATTCAGTGTTAAATGATCAGTGTTTCAAAATTCAGTCTAAAAAAATTGGTGTAAAAAAAATTCAGAGAATAAAAATTGAATATAAAAAAAATATGTGCCGAAAAATTTGGTGTAAAAAATCAGTGTAAACAATTATTTGCAGAAAACATTTTTTGTAAAATAATTTGATGAAAAAAAAAAATCAGTTTATGAAAAAACAGTGTAAAACATTTTGTTAATAAATCCAGTATAAAATATTTAATGTAAAAAAAAAAATCAGTGATTAAAAACTGAGTATAAATGTCTTTTTGCCGTAAGGGTTCTCCTAAATCCGAAAGATCCTCTGTGAGCCCGTTAAACAGTTGGAATACAGTCTTTTTTTATTCAAACACAACAGTCTGGATTACTTTTCAGCAGTCTCTTTTAGGAGTGTGTCTCTCCCTCTCTCTCCAGCTCCCAACTCCAACTCCCACCCACGTGTCTCGGTCCGGTTGCTGCTAATAAGGGTGACAGGTGATTAGGGACTTTAGGACGGCGTGGTGATGTTGGGGGAGTGGCTGTGCCAGCAACCTGAGGGTTCCTGGTTCAATCCCCATCTTAACCATCCTCGTCACGTACCTTGTGTCCTTGAGCAAGACACTTCACCCTTGCTCCTGATGGGTCCTGGTTAGCGCCTTGCATGGCAGCTCCCGCCATCAGTGTGTGAATGTGTGTGTGAATGTGGAAATAGTGTCGAAGCGCTATACAAGTATAACCTATTTACCATTAGAAAACAAGGCCCACCTGGGCCATCTACTCACCTGTCGCTTCCTTCAAGGCCGGTCTTTGCACACCCCGTTCCGCGGCAGGCTCCACACTGAGTTTTTATACAATGATTTCTTTTACATCACATTTTAAAACACTGAATGCAGCCGGTGTAGGCTCCAGCACCCCCGGTAGAAGATGGAATGATGGATTTGAGCATACTGCATTTTTAAACACATTTTATTTAATGCCTACGCAGTCTGATAGTTTATATATCAATGATGAAATATTAACATTGCAACACATGCCAATACGGCCGGTTTAGTTTACTAAATTGCAATTTAAAATTTTGCGCGGAAGTATCATGCTAAGAAGACGTCGCGGTATGATGACGCGTGCGCGTGACGTCACGCATTGTAGAGGACATTTTGTTCCAGCACCGTTCATAAGTCATCTCTTTTCATCGCATAATTTCACAGTTTTCTGGACATCTGTGTTGCTGAATCTTTTGCCATTTGTTCAATTAATAATGGAGACGTCAAAGAAGAAAGATGTAGGTGGGAAGCGGTGAATTGTGGCCGCCTTTAGCAACACAAACACAGTCGGTGTTTCCTTGTTTACATTCCCGAAAGACTACAGTGAAGCTTTACTATGGAACAGAGCAGTCAAGCGAACACGGTGCCCTACCACATGTCAACCGGCAGGTTTCGGTGATAAAATGGTGGTAATAAGTTGGCTCTTACCGTAGACATGTGTGGAGAGCTTGCGTCGTTCCTCCTGCAGCTGCGGACTCTCTTGCCTCCTCCCACCGGCCGCCCCCGACCGTCGGATGCTTTCATTGTGGAGGAGGGAAAAAAATAAAAAATCTCAGCCCGGCTGCCTTCGCCTCGTCGAGAAACGTGGCTTCCCTCGGAGACACTGGCGGTCACCACACCCCTCCGACTTTCAGGTTGTACATATAATCTCACTAAAACACTAGTAACACAATAAGCAGATAAGGGATTTTCCAGAATTATCCTAGTAAATGTGTCTAATAACATCTGAATTGCTCTGCCGTCTAGTTTTTTTTTTTTTTCTAGTCCTTCACTCTCACTTTCCTCATCCACAAATCTTTCATCCTCGCTCAAATTATTGAGGAAATCGTCGCTTTCTCGGTCCGAATCGCTCTCGCTGCTGGTGGCCATGATTGTAAACAATGTTCAGAGGTGAGGAGCTCCACAACCCGTGACGTCACGCGCACATCGTCTGCTACTTCCGGTACAGGCAAGGCTTTTTTATTAGCGACCAAAAGTTGCAAACTTTATCGTCTATGTTCTCTACTAAATCCTCTCAGCAAAAATATGGCAATATCGCGAAATGATCAAGTATGACACATAGAATGGACCTGCTATCCCCGTTTAAATAAGAACATCTCATTTCAGTAGGCCTTTAGATAAAGTTGCCAGCATAATTTGATGTAGAAAAAATCCGTTCAAGAAATTCAAATGAGTCAAATTTGATCAAATTTGGTTTAAAAAAACCCCCAACAAAGTTCAGACACAAATGAACGCCCGTGCTGGGGTCCTTGCAGAGTTAATGTCGGGGTGTGAACCAACACAAAGTGTGTGTCCCACCAGGGCAAGTGCACCAGCTGTGAAGGCCGTGACGACGTGAAGGAGTACGCTCACTTCCGCTCGGCCCTGAAGATCCTCATGTTCACCGAGAACGACACCTGGGAGATCTGCAAGCTGCTGGCCGCCATCCTGCACTTTGGCAACGTCGGCTTCGACGGTGAGTGCGTGGACTTGCCAGGCGTGTCCCGCGAGAGCTCTGACCGACTTGCTCCTCAGGAACCATCGTCAACAACCTGGAGGGATGCGACGTCCTCGCCTCCTCGCACTTCGAAATGGCCGGCCAACTGTTGGAGGTGAAGTCCACTGTCGCCAAGTATAATCAGTAACTCTTCACATAAAACCAATTGGTGCCATATTTTGATACTTTTGGTTAAACGGCTCAAACACTTGGCAGACAAACAAGCTTGCTCGTAGCGCACTGCCTCGAAGTAATGTCACTTTCCATGCCAACAAAGCAAGCGGGCCTGATAGAAAAGCAAGGCTCCACGCTTCAACTTGTGCTAGCTCGATGCTAATTTGCATTGGATATGCCATATACATGCCACTGATTAGCATTAGCATATTTTTTTTTAATGCCTATTTCAAAAACGTTTGAATTTGTTAAGGAAAAATGCATAGGAAACAAAATCACTTTAAAAAAGAATTTGTGTAAAAGAAAGTATATGCAGAAAAATTCAGGACAGAAAAATTCAGTCTACTACAATAAATTATGTGTAAAAAAAAAATCCAGTGCAGATAAATTTAGTGGAAAAATAATTCAATGCAAAAAATGAAGTTAAAATTTGGTGGAATAAAAATTAGGTGGTAAAAAAAAAAACATTGTATAAAGATTCACTGTAAAAAGCAATTAGTTAATAACAAGTAGTATAAAAAAATTTGATGTAAAAAAAGTGATGTGCAGAAAAATTCAATGTATAATAAATTGTGTAAAAAAAAATAAGTGCAGAAAAATTTATGTGGAAGAATAATTAAATGCAAAAAAAATTAAGTTAAATTTGGTGAAATAAAAAGTAGGTGGGGGAAAAAAACATTGTATAAAAATTCAGTGTAAAAAGCAATTAGTTAATAAAAAGTAATTAAAAAAAATTCTATGTAAAAAAAAAACAAAACTTGGTGTACAAAAATGATGTGCATAATAAATTATGTGTAAAAATAATTCAGTGCAGATAAATTTAGTGGAAAAATAATTAAATGTGAAGTGAAGTGAATTATATTTATATAGCGCTTTTAGGGACTAGGATGGCGGAAGCCGGGATCGAACCTGCAACCCTCAAGTTGCTGGCACGGCCGCTCTACCAACCGAGCTATAACGCATATAATGCCAAAAAATTAAGTTAAAATTTGGTGAAATAAAAAGTAGCTGGGGGAAAAAAACCATTGTATAAAAATTCCGTGTAAAAAGCAATTAGTTAATAAAAAGTAATTAAAAAAAATTCTATGTAAAAAAAAAAAAAAAATTGGTGTAAACAAATGTGCATAAAAAATCAGTGCATAATAAATTATGTGTAAAAATAATTCAGTGCAGAAACAGTTGTTCTAAAAGAAAAATCACTATTTACAAAATCAGTGTAAAAAATTTGGTGTAAAAATAATTCCATGCAGAAAAAGATTTCAATACCTTTTGAAGTTGTTAAAGGGGAACATTATCACAATTTCAAAAGGGTTAAAAACAATAAAAATCAGTTCCCGGTGGCTTGTTGTATTTTTTGAATTTTTCTCAAAATTTTACCGGTCCAGGAATATACCTAAAAAAAGCTTTAAAGTGCTTGATTTTTGCTATTTGCGATGCTACTATCCATGTCCCTGTGACGTCCTACAGTGCTGCTAATGTAAACAAACAATGACGAATAGCACAGCAAGATATAGCGACATTAGCTCGGATTCAGACTGTGATTTCAACGGCTTAAGCGATTCAACAGATTACGCATGTATTGAAACGGATGGTTGGAGTATGAAAATATTGAAGAAGAAACAATCTATTGAGCGAATAGCTATTGACGCTATTCATAGCCATAGCATGGCCGAATAGCTGCGTTAGCATCGACGGTAAAATGTGCAGACCAAACGATCAGGACTTTCGCATCTTGTGACACTGGAGCAACTTAAATCCGTCGATTGGTAAGTGTTTTTTTCGCATTAAATGTGGGTGGAAGGAAACGTAATATAGTTGCAAATGCATCTGCAGGTTATCCATACATCTCTGTGCCATGTCTGCTTTAGCACCGCCGCTAAATAGCATGTTAGCATCATTTAGCGTAGCATATTAGCATCGATTAGCTGGCAGTCACGCCGCAACCAAATATGTCTGATTAGCACATAAGTCAACAAAACTCCCCTTTGTGATTTCGTTGACTTTATGGTTGCAAATGCATCTGCAGGTTATCCATACATCTCTGTGCCATGTCTGTCATCGCCGGTCAAATGTGGAGACACTCCCGCACATTAAATGGGGGTCTGGCGGCAGACACTTTGGCATCTTCGGGCCAGTGGTGCAACTTGAATCCCTCCCTGTTAGTGTTGTTACACCCTCCGACAACACACCGACGAGGCATGATGTCTCCAAGGTTCCAAAAAATTGTCGAAAAAACGGAAAATAACAGAGCTGAGACCCAATGTTTGCAATGTGTTGAAAATGAAAATGGCGGCTGTGTTACCTCGGCGACGTCACGTTCTGACATCATCGCAAAAAGAGCGATAAACAGAAAGGCGTTTAATTCGCCAAAATTCACCCATTTAGAGTTCGGAATTCGGTTAAAAAAATAGACGGTCTTTTTTCTGCACCATCGAGGTATATATTGATGCTTACATAGGTCTGGTGATAATGTTGCCCTTCAAGGAAACATGTTACACTCAAACAGCTGGTGTGTAATTAGTACACTACTTGCAGTATGGACACTTTGTAGGATGCAACATAAAACCGGAACATTCAACTTAATGGCAAAGACTACTTCCTGACTACAGCAACACACCCGGGGCAAAGGAAAATGAATGCATACTGGCAAGTGTAAAACAAGTGCATAGCAGAGTTATTATTAGCTCACATGTCATATTAAGTGCGTAAAAATTTTAGTGGAAAAATCATTAAATGCAAAAAATTTTAAGTAAAAATGTGGTGGAATAAAAATTAGGTGGGGAAAAAAAACATTTTTATAAAATTTCAGTGTAAAAAGCACTTAGTTAATAAAAATTCAATGTAAAAAAAAAACTGATGTGCAGAAAAATTGTGTAAAAATAATTTAGTGCAGAAATATTTGTTGTAAAAAATTTTAAAATAGTATTTACAAAAACAGTAACAAATTTGGTGTAAAAATAATTCCATGCAGAAAAAATTTCAGTACCTTTTGAATTTGTTAAGGAAAAATGTTACAATCAAACAGCTGGTGTGTAATAAGTACACTACTTGCAGTATGGACACTTTGTAGGATGCAACACAAAACTGTTACATTCAACTTATTGGCAAAGACTACTTCCTGACTATGGCAACACAGGAAAATGAATGCATTCTTGCAAGTATTTGTTCATTTCACTAAATCTAATTAATTTGACTAAATCGACTATCTTCTTGGGAAATTTTTCAACCTGAGGTAGTTCCAATAAGAAGCTTCAGGAAGGAGGCTTGATTTGAACATTTGTACTGACTTCAGAAATTCTTCATTGTCAATTCCTCCAGACACGCAAGATATAAGGGGTATTGATATCCATTTGGCGGTAATCGGCACCGTATCGGTTGCAGTGTGAAATGTCCCCATTGATAGTGCGCAACACGTCACGCTGTCCTGACCCCACAACAAGTCCAGCTGCATGCTAGAATTAGTCACTGACTGGGTTCTTTTGTAGTCCGGCTCCATCACAAAAGATGTCCAAAAAAATGCGTTGGCTGATTTACGCGATGCGCTTTAACGCCTCACAGTGTCAGCTGTGATTGACAAGAGTTATCACTTCCTGTGGTTGCCCCCGCAGGTGGACCCCAAAGTGCTGCAGAAGAGCCTGACTCGGCGCTCCTTCATGACCATCCGAGAGAGCGTGACCAAAGTTCTGACCTCGGCCCAGGCTGTGGACGGCAGGGACGCCTTTGTCAAAGTAACCTCACACAGAGACGCCATTGTGCTTTTTTTTTTTTTTTTAATGTCTTCTCTTGCTGCATGCCAGGGGAGCACTTTTGGTTTTACGTGGAAAAGACGCCTGGAAATAGTTGAATTGTGCACACAGTCTGGTCTCATCTGTGAAGATGGTGGACTAATGAATTATGTCAAACTGTGTCCATGGTAGCAGCTTTAATTGCACAGACAATGTTTGAAGTCACATGCCAGCATATTTAAAAGTAAAAACCACAGTCAGATAAAGCTAGAATAAAGTCAAACCACTCACACTATTTTCCAATTTATACATTGATTTTTTTTTTTTACACTGAATTTATCTACACCGTTTTTTACACTGACTATTTTTTACACTGAATTTGTTTACACTGAAATTTTCTGCACTGATTTTTTTTTTTTACACTAACATTTTGTACACTATTTTTTTAGATTAAATTCTTTATTGATTTTTTTTTAACGTTGATTTTTCTGCACTGATTTTTTTGTATCAATCATTTACACACATTTTTTCTCCACTGTTTTTATACACTATTTTTAATATATTTTATATAATTTTTTTTTACACTGAATTTTTACACATTATTTTTACACTTAATATTTGTACACTTATTTTTTGGGGGTTTCTATACACTGAGTTTTTAATTCACTATTTTTTACACTAAATATTTATACACTGATGGGGGTTTTTTTACACTGAATTTTTACACGTTATTTTTTACACTAAATATTTATGCACTGACTTATTTTTAGTTTTATACACTATTTTTTACACAGAATGCTAACTGTTTTTACACTGATTTCTTTTTTCGTTTTTTATAATCAATTTTTTATATATTTTATACACTTTTTTACACTGAAATGTTACACATTTTTTACACTAAATATTTATACACTGATTATTTTTTTACACTGAATTTTTACACATTTTTTTTTACACTGAATTTTTTTACAGTAATTTTTCTACACAAAATTTTTCTGCACTGATTCTTTTTAGCAGTCAGTTTTAAACACTATTTTTTAGACAAAATATTTATGCACTGATCATTTTTTACAGTAAACTTTTACACATAATTTTTTTTACACTGAATATTTGTACACTGAATTTTTTACAGTAATTTCTTTACACAAAATTTTTCTTCACTGACTTTTTGCACTACGTTTTAAACATTATTTTTTAGACTAAATATTTGTATGATGATTTTTTTTACACTGATGTTCTTACACTGATTTTTTCAAACTGAATTTTTTTACAATTATTTTTTAATCTGAGTTTTTATACACTATTTTGTTAGACTAAATATATATGCTGATTTATTAACAAATATTTTTTTTACACATAATTTTTTTACACATAATTTTTTTACACTGAATATTTATACACTGAATTGTTTTAACAGTCATTTTTTTACACCAAATGTTTCTGCACTGAGTTTTTATACATAATTTTTACAGTAGATATATTTATACTGATATTTATATATATTTATACTAATTGTTTTTTTAGTTTTTGTTTTTTTGCACTGAATTTTTTTACACTGACTTTTAAACACTATTTTTAAGATTAAATATTTATATACAGAATTTAAAAAAAATATTTTCATACACTGATTTTTGTTACACTGAATTTTTTTTTACAATTCATTTTTAAACTGAATTTTTATACACTATTTTTTTAGACTAAATATTTAGATGGAGATTTTTTTAACACAGATTTTTTTTTTTTACATTGACTTTTCTTACACCGCATTGATTTTCTCCGCACTGAGTTTTAAACACTATTTTTTAGACTAAATATTTATATACTGATTTTTTACACAGAATTATTTTACACTTCATTTTTTTACCCATTTTTTTACACTAATTATTCATACACAGTTTTTTTTACACTGATTTTTTAAACTGAGTTTTTATACACTATTTTGTTGGACGAAATATTTATATGCTGATTTTTTAACACGTTTTTTTTTTACATTGGATTTTCCTACACTGTATTGATTTTCTCCACACTGAGTTTTAAACACAATTTTTTAGACTAAATATTTATATACTATTTTTTTTTACACTGATTTTCATACACTGATTTTTTTTTTTCAATGAAATTTTCAATCTGAGTTTTTATACACTCTTTGGTTGGACTAAATATTTATATGCTGATTTTTCTTAACACAGATTTTTTTTTACATTGACTTTCCTTACACTGCATTGATTTTCTCCACACAGAGTTTTAAACACAATTTTTTAGACTAGATATTTATATACTGATTTTTTACACTGAGTTTTTTTACACTTAATTTTTTACCCATTTTTTTACTCTTAATTATTTATACACTGTTTTTTTTACACTGATTTTTTTAAACTGAGTTTTTATACACTATTTTGTTAGACTAAATATTATGTTGATTTTTTAACACTGCTTTTTTTTTTCATTGGATTTTCTTGCACTGTATTGATTTTCTCTACACTGAGTTCTTATACTCCATTTTTCAGACTAAATATTTATATACCAATTTTAATACACTGATTTTTATAGAATTAATTATTAATCTTAGTTTTTATACACTATTTTGTTAGACTAAATATTTATATGCTGATTTTTTTAACACTGATTTTTTTTTTAATTGGATTTTCTTACACTGTATTGATTTTCTCTACTCTGAGTTTTTATACACCATTTTTCAGTCTAAATATTTATATACTGATTTTAATACACTGATTTTTATATAATGAATTTTTAATCTTAGTTTTTATACACTATTTTGTTAGACTAAATATTTATATGCTGATTTTTTTAACAGATTTTTTTTACATTGGATTTTCTTACACTGCATTGATTTTCTCCACACTGAGTTTTAAACACAATTTTTTTTAGACTAAATATTTATATACTGATTTTTTACACTGATTTTCATACACTATTTTTTTACACTATTTTTTTAGACTAAATATTTATATGCTGATTTGTTAACACAGATTTTTTTTTACATTGAATTTTCTTAAACTGCATTGATTTTCTCCACACTGAGTTTAAAACACTATTTCTTTAGACTAAATATTCATATACACTCTTTTTTTGGCTAAATATTTATATACTGTTTTTTACACTGATTTTAATACACTGAATTTTTTTTACAATTAATTTTTAAACTGAGTTTTTATACACTATTTTGTTAGACTAAATATTTATATGCCGATTTGTTAACACAGATTTTTTTTTACATTGAATTTTCTTAAACTGCATTGATTTTCTCCACACTGAGTTTTAAACACAATTTTTTAGACTAAATATTTATATACACTATTTTTTAGACTAAATATTTACATACTGTTTTTTACACTGATTTTAATACACTGAATTTTTTTTACAATTAATTTTTCAACTGAGTTTTTATACATTATTTTGTTAGACTAAATATTTATATGCTGATTTTTAAAACAGATTTTTTTTTTTAATTGACTTTTCTTACACTGCATTGATTTTCTCCACCCTGAGTTTTAAACACAACTTTTTTAGACTAAATATTTATATACACTATTTTTTAGACTAAATATTTACATACTGTTTTTTACACTGATTTTAATACACTGAATTTTTTTACAATTAATTTTTCAACTGAGTTTTTATACATTATTTTGTTAGACTAAATATTTATATGCTGATTTTTAAAACAGATTTTTTTTTTTAAATTGACTTTTCTTACACTGCATTGATTTTCTCCACACTGAGTTTTAAACACTATTTTTTAGACTATTTGTATACAAATTTTTTACACTTATTTTTTTTTACCCATTTTTTTTTTACACTAATTATTTATACACTGTTTTTTTTACACTGATATTTTTTTTACACTGATTTTTTTCCCCCACTGAATCTTTACACTACATTTTAGAAGTCTGCGCTCAAATCTCAAATTCATGACATTGTCAGCGTGAAAAAAAAATAAGTTGACCAAAGGCAAACAAGTGATGAAGATCCAAAGACGGACATTGAAGGTCCAAACATATCTTCTGTGTGACCAAGGACTCGTCTTTGTGGTCTGCCCAGGCTATTTACGGCCGTCTTTTCATTTGGGTGGTGGACAAGATCAATGCGGCCATTTACAAGCCGGCCCCCGAGGACTCCGGCGAGGTCAGGCAGTCCATTGGCCTCCTTGACATCTTCGGCTTCGAGAACTTCAGCACAAACAGGTCAGTGAGACACGAAGCTCGCCGTCTCTCTCTCTCCCCGTGCGACGCCATCCCGCTTTCTGTGTGAGCAGCTTCGAGCAGCTGTGCATCAACTACGCCAACGAGCAGCTGCAGCAGTTCTTCGTCCGCCACGTCTTCAAGCTGGAGCAGGACGAGTACGCCCGGGAGAGCATCGTGTGGGAGCGCGTGGACTACAAGGACAACCAGGACACGCTGGACGCGCTGGCCAACAAGGCGCTCAACATGCTGGCGCTCATCGACGAGGAGAGCAACTTCCCCAAGGTCCACCCTGCTCCACTGCCCCCAGCTCCGCAGCCAGAGCAGGTGTGACCTGGGTTTTTGTGTGGCTCCTCAGGGCACCGACGCCACCATGCTGCAGAAGATGAACCAGGTCCACGGGAAGGGGAGCGTCTACGTCTCCCCCAAGAACGACCACGAGAGCCACTTTGGAGTCCAGCACTTTGCCGGCGTGGTCTACTACGACTCCAAAGGTAGGAGCTCTCCCGGCTTTTTACGCTTCCACCGGCTTCTCAGCGCTGCTCGCTGCCCTCAAGGTTTCCTGGAGAAGAACCGTGACACCCTCAGCCCAGACCTCATCCAGCTGGTGGACACCTCCACCAACAAACTCCTCAAGCAGGTCTTCCACGCCCAGCTGAGCACCAACACCAGCGGGAAACCTCGCATGCTCGTCACCAGCGCCAACAGCACGCTGAGGGCGAGTACCTGACACCACCCCCACCCAGGACCTTAGACCTGGGCCACATACTTCATCCATCCATCCATCTTTGAACCATGACCTTAGACACTGTGCCAGGTCTACAGGCCAAACATACTTCATCCATCCATCCATCTTTGAACCATGACCTTAGACACTGTGCCAGGTCTACAGGCCAAACACACTTCATCCATCCATCCATCAATCTTTGAACCATGACCTTAGACACTGTGTCTGGTCTACAGGCCATAAACACATCATCACCATCATCATCATCATTCCATCCATCCATCCACAAACTAGGACCTTAGACACTGTGCCAGGTCTACAGGCCAAACACACTTCATCCATTCATCAATCTTTGAACCATGACCTTAGACACTGTGCCAGGTCTACAATTCATACACACTTCATCCATCCGTCAATCTTTGAACCATGACCTTAGACGCTGTGTCTGGTCTACAGGCCATAAACACATCATCATCATCCATCCATCCATCCATCCACGAACTAGGACCTTAGACACTGTGCCCGGTCTACAGGCCAAACACACTTCATCCATCCATCAATCTTTGAACCATGACCTTAGACACTGTGTCTGGTCTACAGGCCATAAACACATCACCATCCATCCATCCATCCACGAACTAGGACCTTAGACACTGTGCCAGGTCTACAGTTCATACAACCTTCATCCATCCATCCATCTTTGAACTAGGACCTTAGACACTGTGCCAGGTCTACAGTTCATACAACCTTCATCCATCCATCCATCTTTGAACTAGGACCTTAGACACCTTGCCAGGTCTACAGTTAATACACCCTTCATCCATCCACGAATTAGGACCTTAGACACTGTGCCAGGTCTACAGTTCATACACCCTTCATCCATCCACGAACTAGGACCTTAGACACTGTCCCAGGTCTACAGTTCATACACCCTTCATCCATCCATCTATCTTAAAAACTAGGACCTTAGACATTGTGCCAGGTCTACAGTTCATACACCCTTCATCCATCCACCAACTAGGACCTTAGACACTGTGCCAGGTCTACAGTTCATACACCCTTCATCCATCCACCAACTAGGACCTTAGACACTGTGCCAGGTCTACAGTTCATACACCCTTCATCCATCCATCCATCCACGAACTAGGACCTTAGACACTGTGCCAGGTCTACAGTTCATACACCCTTCATCCATCCATCCATCCACGAACTAGGACCTTAGACACTCTGCCAGGTCTACAGTTCATACACCCTTCATCCATCCACCCATCTTTGAACTAGGACCTTAGACATTGTGCCAGGTCTACAGGCCATACACACATAATCCATCATCGAACCAGGACCTTAGACACTGTGCCAGGTCTACAGGCCATACACACTTCATCCATCCATCTATCCATCTTTGAAACCATGACCATACACACATTATCCATCCATCTTCAAACCATGACCATAGACACTTTTGCCAGGTCTGCAGGCCATACACACATCCTTCATTCATTCATTCATTCATTCATTCATCCATCTATCAATCCATCTTCGAACCATGACGATAAACACTATGCGTGATCGACAGGGCATACACACTTCATCCATCCATCCATCCATCCATTCATCATCCCGCTTAATTCATTATCACAACAATTCATCCAACATCCATCCATCCATCAATCAAACTCTATCCTACTCCATCAATTCATCCCATGCCATCCCTTCATTCATCTTACTCCATCCATCCTACTCCAGCCATCCATTCATCATCCCACTTCATTCATTATCACATCAATTCATCCAACATCCATCCATCCATCAATCAAACTCTATCCTACTCTATCAATTCGTCCCATGCCATCCCTCATCCATCCTACTCCATCTATGCTTTCATCCATCCTACTCCATCCACCCATCCATTCATCCATCCTACTCCATCCATTCTTTCATCCATCCTACTCCAGCCACCCATCCCTCCACCCATCCATGCCTTGATCCATTCTACTCCATCCATTCATCATCCCACTTCGTTCATTATCACATCAATTCATCCAACATCCATCCATCCATCCATCAATCAAACTCTATCCTACTCCATCAATTCATCCCATGCCATCCCTCCATCCATCCTACTCCAGCCACCCGTCCCTTCATCCATCCTACTCCATCCATTCTTTCATCCATCCTACTCCAGCTACCCGTCCCTCCATCCATCCTACCAGCCATCCATGCCTTGATCCATTCTACTCCATCCATTCATCATCCCACTTCATTCATTATCACATCAATTCATCCAACATCCATCCATCCATCAATCAAACTCTATCCTACTCCATCAATTCATCCCATGCCATCCCTCCATCCATCCTACTCCAGCCATCCATCCTGTCATCCATCCTACTCCAGCCATTCATACCTCCATTCATCATCCCAGTTCATTCATTATCACATCCATTCATCCAACATCCATCCATCCATCAATCAAACTCTATCCTACTCTATCAATTCGTCCCATGCCATCCCTCATCCATCCTACTCATCCATGCTTTCATCCATCCTGTCATCCATCCTACTCCAGCCATTCATACCTCCATTCATCATCCCAGTTCATTCATTATCACATCCATTCATCCAACATCCATCCATCCATCAATCAAACTCTATCCTACTCTATCAATTCGCCCCATGCCATCCCTCATCCATCCTACTCATCCATGCTTTCATCCATCCTACTCCAGCGATCCATCCTGTCATCCATCCTACTCCAGCCATCCATTCATCATCCCACTTCATTCATTATCACATCAATTCATCCAACATCCATCCATCCATCCATCAATCAAACTCTATCCTACTCCATCAATTCATCCCATGCCATCCCTCCATCCATCCTACTCCAGCCATCCATCCTGTCATCCATCCTACTCCAGCCATCCATTCATCATCCCACTTCATTCATTATCACATCAATTCATCCAACATCCATCCATCCATCAATCAAACTCGATCCTACTCTATCAATTTGTCCCATGCCATCCCTCATCCATCCTACTCCATCCATTCTTTCATCAATCCTACTCCAGCCATCCATCCTGTCATCTATCCTACTCAGCCATCCATTCATCATCCCACTTCATTCATTATCACATCAATTTAT